>NC_142929.1:166837966-166850466 GCF_046866305.1 Octopus bimaculoides | reverse complement strand
TTTCCACAAGAAGCGGAAGAGGATGCGCTCCAGTTTGGTGATGGTAGGGTCGGGACAAGGAACGACGGTCAGGCGGTAGTAGATGACGGACGCGTAGATAGATAGATAGGTAGATAGATAGATAGATAGATAGATAGATAGATAGATAGATAGATACCAGACATAAAGAAACTCATATACCCAAACATACATGCTCAAAAGGTTATATATGTATGTATATAGAGTATTAAGATAGACAGACATATATAAATAAATAGATAATGAATTGATATATATCTTTTATTCAAGTTTTATCTTTTAGTTGTTTCAGTCATAAGAAATAGAAATGCATAAAATAAATAAATAAATCTATTTAAAGGGCATAGAAACATAAAACAAACGAAGCGAACTCATATGCACATAGAAACACACGCAGAAGAAATTTCACGGACTGCCACAACAATGTTAGCACGAGTTGACAACGATGGCAATAATAACAACAACAACTACGACGATGACAACACCGTGGATGAACACACATACACAGAAGAATACAGGAACTGTACCATATTTTTTGGGTCTTAGGACAGCAGTAGCACAATGGGGTGAGAGGATAGGGTTGCTGAGGGCTGCTGCTATAAACTGACACACATACAAGCACACACACACACATACACACATATGAACACACACGCGCGTGCCCGTGCACACACATACACAAACACACAGACGCATGCGCACATAAGAATACACAGCTTAGAAGAAGAGAATGGAGGTCAGTGTCGCTGAAGAGGTCACAGATATGCGACGAAAGATTTCCGAACAATGGACATAAGTTAAAATAATGAGATAAGAACAGTAATAAATGAATGAAGAAAAAAAATGACCATTCTCAAATACAACAATATCGGTTTCAACACACGATTTCACATCAGGAATCTTGCAACACAAATTGATAAACGTAATTTTTATATATTTTGTACATATTCTATCGGTTTGTTTTGCCGAACGGGTGGGGTAGGGGACGAAAATACACCAATACCGAATGTCAAGCACTGGTGGGGACAATCACATACACAAACACACACACACACACACACACACACAATTATCTATATGCCGGTTCGAAGCTGCCATGCTGAAGGACTGAATCGGGAACCATGTTCTTTTGGAAGCAAGCTTCCTACCACAGTTTCGATTCCCAGACCGGGCGTTGTGAGTGTTTATTGAGCGAAAACACCTAAAGTTCCGGCAGAGGGTGGCGGTGAACCCTGCTGTACTCTTTCATCACAACTTTCTCTCACTTTTTATTCCTGTTTCTATTGTACCTATATTTCCTTGTCACATTCAGGGTCACGCTGAATCTCCCCGAGAACTACAAGTGTACACATGTCTCTGGAGTGCTCAGCCACTTACACGTTAATTTCACGAGCAGGCTGTCCCGTTGATCGGATGAACTGGAAACCTCGTCGTCGTAAGCGACGGAATGCCACGTATACATGTATAAACAATTGCAGCGTGGAAGATGTTTATAAGCCATCTAAAAAGCACACAAAGGCCGTTAGATTCACTTCAACATTTAAATTTAATTTGTGTCAAAATATCTTCGTTGAAACCACGACGTGTTCACTGACAAAATTTCGTGCTGCATCTGAAAAAGTAACAGTTAGTTCATCATACATACGTATATATATATATATATATATATATATATATATATATATATATATATATATATATACATATGTGTGTGTGTGTGTGTGGTTCTCACCGCCGTCTAACGGTGAATGGATACAATGTCTTAGATACATACATGCAAATATATAGCTACACATATGTACAAGCACACAAAATCATATAAACACGTACACACACACATATATACGTATAATCTAAAAGTATACACATATATATCCTTATCCATCTACACATTTATATGCCACTATTTCAAAAACATTTAAAATTCAAAAAAATTTTCCTTTTATTTTAAATAGACATAGGCTTAGGAGTGGCTGTGTAGTAAGTAGCTTGCTTACCAACCACATGGTTCCGGGTTCAGTCCCACTGCGTGGCACCTTAGGCAAGTGTCTTCTACTATAGCCTCGGGCCGACGAAAGCCTTGTGAGTGGATTTGGTAGACGGAAACTGAAAGAAGCCCGTCATATATATGTATATATATATATATATATATATATATATATATATATATATATATATATATATATGGGAGAATATACAAATAATAACAACAGACGAGGACAGGTGGTGTAAATAACAAAAGTATATGTTAGTATGACGCTCGGGAATACGGAAAGTCTTTGACGTTTCGAGCTACGCTCTTCAACAGAAAGAATACGGAGACAAGGAGAAAAACACGGAGAAAAAAAATTGAATAGTGTTCAGTCAACGGTCAATCATATATATATATATATATATATATATATATATATATATATATATATATATATATATATATATATATATATATATATACATGTGTCTGTATATGTTTGTGTGTCTGTGTTTGTCTCCCCAACATCGCTTGACAACCGATGCTGGTGTGTTTACGTCCCCGTAACTTAGCGGTTCGGCTAAATAGACCGACAGAATAAGTACTAGGCTTACAAAGAATAAGTCCTGGGGGTCGATTAGCTCGACTAAAAGGCGGTGCTCCAGCATGGCCACAGTCAAATGACTGAAACAAGTAAAAGATATATATATATATATATATATATATATATATATATATATATATATATATATATATATATATATATATATAATACAAATAATAAATGAGTATATGCATATATACGTACATGTATGTACATACTTACATCAACCTGTATATATAGATACATATCTGGGTACAGGACATTGTAAACAAAGCGTAGACAAAATGATAAACGAGTACAGAAAACAAACAGGCCACATAGAGAACGTCTCCTTCATCAGCTGCCCCCATTCTAACACAGGCGTTTCGAAGAGTAGGGCAGGACGGATCGTTAAAATGGCTCTTCCCACGGACCACAAATTAAATTTAAATTAGATTTGTAACGTGGAGGAATGTAGTGGCGGACAAAACAAAACAGGAAAACGAAACAGTGAGAACAAACAAGAAGGCTATACGGCCAGACGTGAAAAAAATATATATGTGCTGAACGCTATATATATATATATGAAAGAAGGTTTGAAAATGCAATTTTAAAGATGTTTATTCACTTTACCGGTTTCACTTTTTTAGAAAAAGATTGTCAAGAATAAAATATAAAGCTTTATATAAGCTGTGTAGTGTTAAGTACAGGTTGTCACAAAAGTATTAAAATACATATATACCTTCTCTGAAAATAAAAATAAAATGTTAAAAACAGTTTAAGTATTAAAATACATATATAAAATACATATATATATTCTTTGATAATAATAGAAAATGTTTAAAAATCAATTTAAGCATTAAAATACATATATAAATTCTTTGATAATAATAGGAAGAATATGTTTAAAATATAAAGCTTTGTATAACCTTTGTAGTGTTAAGGACTGGTTGTCACAAAAGTTTTAAAATATATATATACATTCTCTGATAATAAAAAGAAAATGTTAAAAACAGTTTAAGTATTAAAATACATATATTTAAGAATTTACAACATATTGGAGAGGAAGTGACCCATCTTTTTGACATGTTTTCTCTCTTGTTTGTAAGCTAAGGAATGTTGGCTATTTTAAGGGACAGTGTGGGAGGCTGGTTGGAGTGGGAGGAAGGAAGAGCAATGTAGAATTAAAAGGATTTTTTGTGTTGTTTTATGGGCTGGTTTGTCATGGTTCAGTGGTGTTTGGAACTGGTCTTAGAGGTCAGAATGTCTCTGTGCACGTCTCTATGTGTGTGTGTGTGTGTGTGTGTGTGTAAATACATGTGTTTGTGTCTGTGTGTGTGGGCCGTTTTTGAATGGTCCCAAAGTTTATTGTAGCGTGTGTATATGTGTGTACATTTGTTTGTGTATGTGTGAGTAATATTTGTTAGGGTGTTGTGTCTGCGCATGTGTCTGTATGTGCTTGTTCGCGTGTGTGTATGTGTGCGTCTGTGAGTGCGTGGGTATGTGTGTTTGTGTGTTTTTTGTATTTGTGGGGATGTTCTGTGTGTATATGTGAGAGTATATGTGTCTCCGTCTGAGTATGTTTATGTTGTTTGAATTGTCCTCGTGGTGTGTGTGTGTTGGGGGGGGGGGCTGCATATGTATGTGTGTGTGGGTATGTGTGAGTGTGTATGTGTGTGTTGTATTTATTAGGTGTCCTTGTGCGTTGGGTTTATCCGGTGGTGTGTATGTGTTTGCATGTGCCTTTTGTGTACGTTGGTACTGAGTATGCGTTTGTGTGTGTGTGTGTGGGGGGGGTATGGTTTATGTAGTTTCCATTTGTGCGTGCACGCTGTAATTGTGAGAGATTAGTTTCCTTTGTATTGTTAGTGCAGTGTGTGTGTGTGTATACGTGTGGGTGTGTTTGTGTGACTGCATCTATGTGTTTTGTATTTGTCGGGCAGGTGTGCCATTGTGTGTGTACATGCTTGTGTGTTTGTGAGTGTTTGTTGTGGGTGTTGGGATTGTATTGTGTGTGTATGTGTATGTGTATGTGTCTTTCTTTTGAGTGTGCGTGTGTCATTTTTTACTGGGGAACGTGCGTATGGTGTTCGTGTGTGTGTGTGTACATATATATGTTAAATTTAAAAAACAAAATTCATATTCTCGGTTATAGAAATGTGTCATACTTTCTGTACCTAACCATATGTACGTATTAACTTATATTGTTTGTTAGGCCTATCCGCTGATTAATCTGTCTATATGCGTGGTTGAGGGTGTGCATATAAATAGCGACCTACGACCATGTGTATGTATAATCATCTATTCGAGTTTATAGTGGTACGTATTTTACAAATGTCTGGGTGTTTGGCACTGTAAGTTGTCAATCTGCAGGTCACCTTGTGTCTATTAGACCTTGACAATAATAACATTTCACATGTTACCTTATCGTCTATACCTCAGGTATAAATCAAATAATCTTGAATTTATTACTAATGGGATTTTAATATAATCGTAATTTTGATATCTCCAAATTAGATGGAAACGATCATAACAACTGGACCAATACGCTTATATCAATAACTTGGACAATGTTGCTTTAGCTTTTCCTATGTTATACCCTTTAGTCGTATACTACTTTCGTTGCTATTATTTATTTTTTAAACAGCCTGCTGGCGAGTTTTCTATTTGCCGTTGGCAGTGGAATTTCACCGGCATAGTGTGAATGGACGCCTGCTACTGATGAAATACATGTACGCAGAAATCACGTGAACTAGCTATTCTACCACCTACGCTAGGCAATTCTCGTCTGTTGACGATATGCTTGTGCTTCTTAGTGCATTACGTCTATATGACAGGAGCTCTTAAGTCGGATACCGCAGTAATATGGCATTGTAATAACAAAACCATGATGGAAAGATTGCCATTCGGTATTAATACTGCCTTCGTCGCTAATATCTCATTTTATTTCTCTGTTCTGCATGATTGTCGAGAATAAAAGGATGATATTAAAACCTTGTTATATTTCGATAAACTTTGCGAATGAGATGGTTTTATGAATATTAAGTTATTAAAATGAATGAATAAGTGAAGAACGCCAGGGTCCAAGAACCTAATAATCTGTTTTCTATTATTACTTCAATTTCATAAATATATGCACACATATGCTCATATACATATATATCTTACGTATATACATAAGCATGCATATACAGTATATACAGTAGAGAGACGCAAATGATTCGAAACAGTACAATATTAATTGATCGACTTTGACATCAACTCCACAGATAGTCGGTACTATAAACTTGTATCGCTGTGAATTATACAAACAGTAATAATGGCTCTGACAAAGCCACAAAGAAAATATGTGGTATTTACCAAAAGTTGGCTTGACCATTTACGTGTTAGTAGCTGTTGAACTAAAGATAGTCCATTGTTTAATGGCAGTTATTAACTTAATGATTGATTAGTTGGTATATTAATCACTAGGAACGCCCGAAGAAAGGAAGGGCTCACATTATAGTTCACTAAGAAGTCTTACGTTTCTTTGTAATGTAGTCAAATTTGTATTCATCTTAGGTTAGAAAGCTTGAATAATCACTGAGTGTGCATAACATCTCAATATTCAGTAATGAAACACACACATACACACACACTCATACATACACACACTCATACACACATACACACACTCATACACACGCACATATATATACACACACACTCATACACACACAAACACACACACACTTGTGTACTAATACACACAATTGTGTACTAATATGACATGAACAGCCGTTACACGAGCGCGCGTTTATACACCACGCACATATATGCACAAATACACACATCGGGAAACCTACAAACCACAAGTGCTGTCTTGAATTCTGCAAGAAAAAATAGCCCCCACACCTACGCACACACACATGCAGAGACACATACACACACACACACACACACACACACAAACACACACACACACACACACACACACACACACACACACACACACACACACACACACATATAAGTATTTACTTGTTTCTTTAAACGAAGCTTTACTTCAAATGGATATTATAAATTAAGGGTGAATTTTTCAGTGAAAAGCAATAAGTATTATATATGCTTGCATTCATTCAGAACAAAAATATACAGCATATGTCACGACCATGTATATCTTTTATTTGATCTATGCATCTCCTAAACCATACCGTTAGTTATAGATATCTAATAGACCTATACTTAGTTCGTTGCTTTTTTATGCAGTGTGACAAGAGCCTGTCTGTTAAACCCAAACAGGATAGTCGGTTAGAAGATTTATTGACAGAAGCAAACAAAACGAAAGAGTTTAAAGGGATAATAAAGAAGCGTTGACAGGATACACCACAGATGGTGAGGAGAGTCATTCGAAGGAGAAGAGTGTTCTCCTTTCACGCTAAGGAGAGAATATCTCTTCTCTTTCTTCTTCCTATGAAAGTGATTCTACTTCTCTAGAAGAGGAGCACCTCTTGGATGAGGAGGATTCTGCCTCCATTAAAAGTTATCCCGTACCAAGGGAGGGAAATACATCGACTTCCCAATTGAAACGGTTTTCACAGACATTAGAAAAAAGGCAATAAAAAGTCGTAGTACGTATATTTGAACTGCAACAGAACAAACCAAACGATACGAAAGTCGATGATAGATGAGATTAAATCTAAAAAACAAACAAATAATGATTTGAAAAATTTCTCTACAGCATATAAGTTTACATGTAATCTCTCCACCAGATAAGATCCCTTCACTCCGATCAAGGCACACTTCACAGAGGATTCTAGAAACACCAGCATTAAACAATACGTTGAAAGGATTCGTAGAATGAAGATATGACCGTAGAAGTCGGATATCCTAATCAACAAAAGTATAAGATCAAAACTTTACATATATATTTTGTTTTAATCATTGTTTTAAATTTATTATTTTACTAATTAAATATATTTGTGTCTTTTGTTTTAAACTTGTGCCATTACATTTACGGTATAATTCTTTCCTCTCAGCCCTTTCCAAGTTAGTCTGTAGATAAGAATAGCACAGGATGTCCACATTTTAAAAATGTCGTCTACAGTGACCTAGAATGTTTGATCTGTACGGTCTATCCAGATAGCATTCGTAGGCAAGGACACAGTTACTGGAAGTTGAACGCCTTACTCCTTGTATGACGAGTTTATAGAGACCAGGTTGGTGAATTACTTAAGCAGATACAAAGGAAGCAATCGCCTTGAAAAAGTGATTCGAGTAAATATAATAAAGTTTAGTAATGTCGTAGCGAAAAAGAAAATAAATAGAAGGCTTACTTGGAAACTTAGAAAAGATGCTTAGGAAATTGACGTGTTTGTGGCGAGATTGGCCCATGACAAATTCCTTGACACAAAGCACCAAGATTGCATCATCGGAGTTCAGGCGCAATATTTCCTTTTATATACCATACTTGTTGGGAGAGCTCGTAGTAGGTAACAACCACAACAAGCAGCAGAAATGGAGAATTCCCAGTTCTGTATGTCAAGGATGAGTAGCGATGCTGAAAAAGGACCCATAAAATGGGAATTACATTGATAATTTTAGGTCCATAACTCTGTGAAACGCAGAATTCAAACTTTTGGCCAAAGTGTTAGCAAAGATTTTGGCGTTTGTCATCGATAGTTGAATTGACGTCACACAAACAAGCGCCACTGCCAATAAATATATCCACAACAACCTCCACCTCATATCAAACGTCAAAGCGAAGTTGGCTAAAGACCTATCATGAGTGCCAATATAGAGCAATCAAAAGTTCTTGATAGGTTCGACAATCAATACTTGGTGGCTATTCTCACGGCAGCCGGTTTCGGTCTCTGCTTCCGCTTTTGGATTACCGTAAAGTTCTGCGATATCTTTTCTGTGTTCAGTGTCTATGGTCACCTATTGGTATTGTTCAATGTCTTGCACTTAGTTGGTCTAGGTTATTGTTTCTCGTCTACTCTGTATGCACTAATACTTGGACATGTACTGCGGAAACTACAGACATTCAGTAACATCCTGCGCGAGCTAGGACATGGAAGAACCGTGTTGCCATACGGATGAAGGTTACTTTCATAATGTCTGACATCAAGAAAATCGATGTGTTCGGCCCTGCTTAAAGTGGCTATGAATTGGTGACCAGAGAAAAATCAAAGAAAAGTCAGAGAACTTGCAACTGGGCACTCGGAGCAGTAGGTCTGTACCGTACAACAGTGTCGTAGAGTGCTGAATGAACTGACCGTTTAAATTACTCCGAGTCAGAATTGCAAGTGGAGAATTACTGAGACGAGATGACGAGCAGTGTGGTCAGTCTCACCTAGGAATGGTCGAAGAGAAAGCGATTCCTGAAAGGCTAAGCGGGGATGGCGAATGATTACATCACCTTCGTCATATATTACCGCCTGACCGTTGCGCTTAGCACCAGTTCACAATTCACCGAAATGGAAACGCTTAGTCATTCGCTTTCTGCGGAAGGGATGTGTTCAACAAGTTAGTCGCTCGATATGTTTCCAACACCCGCCAAGTGGAGGAATGACCATGCCGTAGCTGATGATTTACAGACATGCGCTCAACCTACGATATCTCCAGCGTTTCATTGACGATAAGCAGGTGTAGTCGGTGTTCATCAGACTCGCTCTTCAACAGCTCGTCCCTTCGACTGAACTGTAGCCTGGGTCAAACGTATACCAAGGCAGAGTGCCTGGCGCCTTGAGTTTTGTCTGGCATTCACAGCCCTCTCTCAGTTGGAAAATGCATTCGGTTGAAGTTTCACTTTGGTACTCAAGGGAGTGCAACGAAGTCTTCAACGATATTCGGGTCATCGACGACAATTATGTGGCTGGTCTGTTCCAGAACATGCGCCTGTAGATCGAGAGAGTAGAGTGCACTAGTGGTCAAGTTGACCAATATTTTGTGGAGTTTCTATGAGCAACTCACGGAAATTTCTCTCTTTTGCAGAATTATTTCTTGATTTATATTAATTTTCTCTGTTTCAGTTATTTTACTTATTACACACTTTTATGTACCTTCACATTGGATTGTATGTTCATGTACCGCCTTTGCTCCTCTTGTAAACTTTTAGTCGTTAATAAAGAAATCATTACTAGTTGTAGTATTAGAATTATTATTCAAAATACTTGCAATTTGCGAGAGGAGAGGCTTAGCTGATATCATCGACACCAGTACTAGACTGGTACTTTATTTTATCGACCTCGAAAAGTTGAAATGCAAGGTTGAGCTTAAGATATAAAGAACCAAACAATTTTTATTGTATTTGATATTATAATTGTTATCGTAATTCTCTTTATTATTTCTACGAAGTGGAGGCGCAATGGCCCAGTTGTTAGGGCAGCGGACTCGCGGTCATAGGATCGCGGTGAGTGTCTATTGAGCGAAAACACCTAAAGCTCCACGAGGCTTCGGCAGGGTATGGTGGCGAACCTTGCTGTACTCTTTCACCACAACTTTCTCTCACTCTTACTTCCTGTTTCTGTTGTGCCTGTAATTCAAAGGGTCAGCCTTGTCACACTGTATCACGCTGAATTAAGGGTACACGTGTCTGTGGAGTGCTCAACCACTTGCACGTTAATTTTACGAGCAGGCTGTTCCGTTGATCGGATCAACTGGAACCCTCGACGTCGTAAGCGACGGAGTACCAACACAACATTACTACGAAATATGTAAATATTAAATGGAATCCCCTCCTTGCAAAATATTTTTACAAAATCAATGCACTAAGCACTAAACAAACAAAAAAAAAAGATGCTTGTAATTACGGTTATGCATTCATGTTTAATAAATACGGTGTAAGAATGATGCATTATTGTGTGCAGAAACTATTATTGCTATTTCATGGAAGCTATATGTGTGTAACCTTATCCTCACAGTAGTGGTCTCATATTCTTCAGCTAATTAAAAATGGGATGATTGACGCATAACTTAACGGCTATAAGGTGTTAAATTCTACAATTAGATCAATGTAATTCATTAAATTTTCACCTCGTTTCCGCAAACTATTCGGTATTGTTATATCGATAAGTTACACACTGTTATCATCATTCTTTCTGGGAATATTTTCAAGTTAATCGTGTGCTAATAATCATCTGACTGCCATGATACAATATAATATTTTCGTATTTTCTTTTTTTTTTTTTTACGTTCTAAGGCTTGCGAAGTTTTAATACAAAAGAGTGTTTGTTTGAAATATTAACCAAGTAAATGCGTCTTCAGGTTTTAATTGTTTCGAAAACATAACTCTTTTCTAAGATGAATTTTATTGTTGAGAGTATAATGACTTAGCTATGTTTTTCTGACCACCATTAAATTTATATAAAAGGTGTTCTTGGAATTTAAAAAAGTAGTTGGTAGCATGACAGTTTTCTTGTAATGTTTCCTGAAACTCAGGAATCACCTTATCTTTGATGTATAGGTTTGTGGCAAACTTATTGTTTAATATGTAATGCTTCTATATACGTATCAGTTATTAGTTGATTGTATTTTGTCTTTCACGCGCCATTAAACTAGCGAAGAACTATGCTTTGGAGCTGACGCAAATAGATTTCTTATGCCATTGCGATGAGTTCTTAAAATTGTCTTGAATTTGACAAAATAGTCATCATTTTGTTCTGATAAATTTCGTATTTGTGATCAAGTATATGTTGAATTATTTGAGTGTATTATTCTCTCTTCATAGAGTACGAACTCATATTTTCCCTTAGATAAACTTTTACGCTTTATGTTTAAATATTTACATTTCTTTATCGCAAACAGCATTTTAATATCATTGCTAAATTGTTTAATATCATTGCTAAATACTGAAGATATATTCTTAAACTCTGATGGTTTACAGCATATAGTCTTCAATCATCCCTGAAAAAGATTTGGCAGCTGATCATAGTCTCGCTCTCATCTTATTTAGTATTCCATATTGACATTTCTATTAACCAGCATAAAGGTAATAAACAAACATAGAAATAAATGAAGAGAAAAGGTTCTGATACGTTAAACTATCTCAGTATATATTTCTGTGTGACTGGAGCTTACAGTCGTAACGGTGTTGCTGACGTTTCTTCACGTTTGTTTTAAAGATTTTCATCACGGTTTCTTTCAATTGACATACTTCTTACGCATTGACGAGATTATTAACAAGATCCGCCAGTAACTTATTACACATCTAATAGCTCATCGTGTGTTCTTGCAAAATATTTTAAACAAACACTTTCTGATGACTTTTCTATCTTCTAAGCTACTTCATGATTGTTCAAATGTTGTATTTGTTGTTATGAAAAATAATACGCCTCCCCTATATCCGTGAACTTGTTTATCTGTTGACTATAATTTCATACCTGAGGATATGCTTATTCTCAAGAACAATATATTATAAACCTAAATAATGAACATAGTGTTGTATAATATAAGGTAATTATTAACATTGAAGAAAAAAAAGTGAATTACTAAGGAACCGAGATTGTGTCTCTGATATTATCAAATACCTTAATAGAAAAAAAGCAATTTGGTTATACATTGTAGTTAAGGGCTGGATCATGTGTTTCTGAGTTAATGTAATTGGAAAATAGAAATGGGAAGAAGTACGGAAAACACCGATCGTATCGTTTTTAGATTTTTTATAAATATTGGAAATTTAAGAGAGTTAACTGAAAAGATACAAATTATTTGAACATGATTCTATATTTAGAAATTAAGGCATAAGAGAAATTCATGTCTTCAAATCAGTACTATAAGTGGGAGTGTATATATAAGATTTAAAGTAAAGATATATAACGTTTTTTAAAAAATGTAATGAGATTTTAGTTTCAAAATGATGCACTGGCGAGTATTTATTCATATGTATTATTGCTATAAATCATAGGACATTAAATATATTATTATCGTCGATTAAAAAACAATGAA
>NC_142929.1:166812966-166832966 GCF_046866305.1 Octopus bimaculoides | reverse complement strand
TTAGTATGCACGGTTTCTGTCATTTACAAATACATAACGTTTGAAATATTCAGAGCTATCATGTAGTTAATGATATCAACCTGATATAGAGTGACTTGTATATTTTAAAGTTATCCCCTAAAAATATGTTGGAGGCTCAGTTGGCAAAATATAAATTGCTAATGAGATACTTTTTAGAAAATATCATGAGGGAACTTTAGATAAAATTATGAAAATTAGGTTTGATAAGAATTCTTAGATAATCTAATAGTGAATACCCATGTTTTTAGCATCCAAATATAACAATATCATTAAGGCTGCGAGTAAAGTTAATAGTCGATGAAAGTATTTTTCCCTGCAAGGGATACGATATTATGTGCCATCAAAAAGGAAATTTTATATCTTGAAACGCATACAACTAAATTTTCTCCGTTTCACTAAAACATACCAAACGTGACTATAAGGAACTTTAGTGTTACTAAAATTTTCTTTACTTTCTAACTAACACTTATATTTATAAAACACGCACATATTTCTGATAATTTACTTTCGGTTCATACCTTATAGAGAAATTAACTTACAACAGCAGGCTCGTTGCTCTGGTTTCATTCGAATTGTTTTAATGCTCATAATTAAAATATAACAAAACAATGTTAAGCAACACTCTCAATATTTCAAATGAGAGTTTGAGCCATACTCACTTCATCTACAGAAATGTTCATATATTCCAAGTAGTTGCTTTCAATTATATAAACTAAGCTTTGTCGGTGATACAACGTTATCACCAATGCTAGATGTAAGTCTGTATTAAAATACTTATAATAGGTTTCACAAGAATGGGCATTGTTGCTACTTCACAGACACTTCAATTTGTTATTCTTTTATTTGTATTTTTATAAAACACCGTTTGTTTCGTTTCATCTGGTAAGATTCAATTCTCTCAAAATGTTCAACTAAAATATTTCATTTCTTCTCACTATTCCGTTATATGTTCACACATACACGCTTACAAACGCGTAAAGACATCTCGTCGAAAATATCTAAGAACTCCCTATATATATATATATATATATATATATATATATATATATATATATATATATATATGCACATATACTTACACACACACATACATACATGTGTATATATATATATATATATATATATATATATATATATATATATATATATATATAATGTGTTTTGTTGCAAATCAACAATTGCTACATTCTAATAATTTCGCCATTGATTGTTAAATGGAGAAAATAATAAAACAAATGTCTAAATTGGTTTCCTCTTCAAAACAATACTCATACGTGGTTGACGTGGTTACATTTAATAAAGTGTTTCTAATGTGCTTACAATAGCTTATGGCCTCAGGTACAAATATTTACTGATTTGCTTTATGCTACAATGTCTTGCGATAATTGTTGCTGTTCCCACTCGTTAGAGCCATGTTCTTTCACTTTGTTGTGTTTTATGTTGGTATTTGTTGCCTTAAACGCACTTTCCGATAAATAATTGTAGTTAAAATTTAGTTGACTTAAACTTTAGATTATCTGCGTTTGATTTCTTTGTTTGTTTAAATTTATGACATAAATTTTAAACTATAGTCAAACATAGATCCTGCACTAGTCTCAGACTTCAAACGTTGAAAATTACGTTATATAGTATAATAGATCTACATTTCACACAACTATAAAATAAGATTAGCAAACTGTATTGTACACTGTGGTTGAGTATCGGAGCAGATGACGATGTTGCAAATACATCGTTAAACACATGCAATATGAAGTTCAGAAGAAAATGCAGACAGGTGTGTATTATTTATAGCGAAATATTCAATTTATCACTATATATATGTTGCCTTCCTGACTTTGATGGTTTAAGTATAATGAGTAATTTTTTTTTATATTCAGTGATTCTATCCAATACAGGCCATTCTGTTTCCGATTTCGAAGGTATACTTCCCATCTTCCGCAAATTTAACCAAGTAACTGCAGATTGAAGCCCTACTCTTGAACAGGCTTTGATGTTATATTGGCTGTCGATAACCTGTATCGTTTTTGTTCAAATCTAAACATAAAACAAAAAGAAAATGCTGCCTATATTTATTTCTACTATGTCATTATGACTGTTGCCAGGCTTTAAGAAATATGGCTTGTATTAAATATTTAATGAACAGACTATTAGTTCTTGAAAGTTCTTATAGGCAGATATAATTTACTTAGATTCAATCCAGTTATAATGAGCAATCTCCACACAATATATAGTCCGTGATAATAGTATTGCGGTACATATTTCACTTGTATACATATATAGGCGCAGGAGTGGCTGTATGGCAAGTAGCTTGCTTACCAACCACATGGTTCCGGGTGCAGTCCCAATGCGTGGCACCTTGGGCAAGTGTCTTCTACTATAGCCTCGGGCCGACCAAAGCCTTGTGAGTGGATTTGATAGACGGAAACTGAAAGAAGCCCGTCGTATATATATATATGTATGTATATATATATGTGTGTTTGTGTGTGTGTGTGTGTGTGTGTGTGTGTGTGTGTGTGTGTGTGTGTGTGTGTGTGTGTGTGTATGTTTGTGTGTCTGGGTTTGTCCTTCCCAACATCGCTTGACAACCGATACTGGTGTGTTAACGTCCCCGTAACTTAGCGGTTCGGCAAAAGAGACCGATAGAATAAGTACCTGGCTTACAAAGAATAAGTCCTGGTGTCGATTTGCTCAACTAAAGGCAGTGCATGGCCGCAGTCAAATAACTGAAACAAGTAAAAGAGTAAAAGAGTAAAGAGTATATATATGTAAGTTACTTTCTGTGGATTATATCAGCACATTTCAAAAGGGAAGTTGCATGTTATCCTTTTATGTACATCATTATATATATTATATTAAGGAATGCATATGCTCTAGTATAATAATTTGAGATCGACCCACGCTTGTAATTACCTATTACACGTGTGTGTGAATGTGTGTGTATGTGTACTTGAATGTCCGTGTATACATACATACATACATACATACATACATACATACATACATACGCACATACGTACATACACACATACACACATACATTCATACATACATACATACATACATACATACATACATACATACATACATACGAACATACAAGATGGGCCCCGTCCACATCAGACGTGCAGGCGTAGGGGACCGTTAAAAAAATTTTTTTTTTTAACCTTTTCTTCTACATTTACGCCAACTCCTCCAGCTTGAATCAGCAACTGGTTTGTTCCTTCCGTTATAAATAAACACCTTTTACTTACAAACGTAGCGTTGTTCAAACTGGATTTTAAAAACATATATGTTACACCATGTGGAATTTCGATCATACGATCATGGTTGAAATTAATAACAACACCACCAACGAAAACAGCACTACAAAACCAGTAAGCTACAAAACCAGTAAGCTACAAAACCAGTAAGCTACAAAACCAGTAAGCTACAAAACCAGTAAGCTACAAAACCAGTAAGCTACAAAACCAGTAAGCTACAAAACCAGTAAGCTACAAAACCAGTAAGCTACAAAACCAGTAAGCTACAAAACCAGTAAGCTACAAAACCAGTAAGCTAACTGAGAAAACGTAAGTACACCTCCCATTTAACTTAGGCTCCTATCTAAGATCTTGTTCAACACTATGCAAAAGTCCGTGAAGACCCACTTTTTAGATATATGAAGCAGTTAAAAAAATACTGGGGTGAATCTCACCCCGACTCAAGCACCTTTACTCCAAAACACCTCCAGCAACAGATATATTTTTGAAAAAGAACATAGCTTACTCTCGTGATGTAAATCGATCTTCTCAAAACGCTGAAAAATACCCAAAATCTAGCAGGAGACAGATCAGAAATAATGTAAATAAACCATTGCCGCTATCATTAAATTTTCGTGTCTCTCCAAATTTAGTTGAGACAAGAGAGACAATTGTGGAATATATTCAACTTAGAAACATCTCGAAACCACAGTTCGTAGAAAACGTTTCTAGTTTTTCGAAATTGCCGTTAAGAAACAGGCCATTCTTAAGAAAATGAAGAAAAACTTTAACAACTCTATGGTGACTCTACACAGCAAACTCTTGGGGGAAGGGTAATTACTCTAGCGAACTCAGGGCGCTGAGCTAAAATCTTCGCTAAAGCAGGCGAATTTTTGAACGAGCCTGTGTAAATCACAAGTTTGCTTCTAATCCACAGACATTATGCAGAGAGATGAGAAATGAAAATATTACCGTTATGAACCCCACTCCTCTCAAGATCTTGAATCATTCTGGTTGAAAATCTGGAACAAAAAGAGGGATCTTAACTGTAATGCATCGTGGTTAAAAGCATTAAGGAGAGAATATTCTATCAACAACAGCAGTAAAATGTATGTAATTGAGCTGGAAACTTTCACCATACCTATAGGCAAAGTACATAATGGGAAGGTTCCTGGAAAGGACCTAATATTTAGACACAGATATAAGAGGCTGACATTTTACTGGACATATTAATATGTATATTCTGAAACAATATGGTAAGTCAGATTGACTTACCAAATTGGTTTGCTATAACACGGAAAATTCTTGTGGCCAAGAATGAAATAACCAAGTTGGCTGAAAACTGTAGGCCCATTGCTTGCTAAATATTATATACAAACTATACTCAAGCTGCACCAACCAGTTCCTTCAGGATCATTGAGAGATCAACAACATAGTGACTGATGAGCAGGACTGCGGAAAGAAGGGGAGATGTGCCGAACATTCTTGGCTACTGAAGTATCTCCATTTGGCAAAAATTCCAGCTTTCTTAATTTCTGCCATAGAGAGAGAGAGGCTCAGTAAAATCAAGAGAACAATTCTTACACTTAGTACTGAGAGCAGAATGATCGTCTGTAATTCTATTCATTTTGACATTAAACTCTTTTACATTCCTGCTACAAAAATCAAATGTCTAATGCTATATTCTGCAACTGCTAAAAATATTAATGTATCCTGTAATTTCTTTGTGGATGTCTCCAAAATTTAAACTAAAAACGTTAACAATTCCAAAAAACAAAACAAAACAAAACAAAAACGTAACAGCTGGAATTAATAACATTTTCAGCTGATACAGGAATAGAATTTGGTCAAAGGTCAAAGGAAATATTCATATTTAATTGTTGAACAGCGGAAATCAATGCCCCAGATCCGAAACCCGTGCACCAATGGTCTCGCTTTCTCCCCTGTTCAACACAGACAATGCTAATACTACTTAGGCATTGACGTAAATGTTTCATACGAAGGTACTGTGAAAAAAGATAGAATCACCCGAGAATATTATGGCAGACTTAGAAAAATATAGAAGTCGGATCTCACCGCTTACAAGACAACATCCCACAATGCATTTGTAATATCAGTGCTGATTGCAACATTTGGGATACTTGACTGGTCCGTAGAAGAAATCCATTTTATAGACGCTAAAACCCGCAAGATAGTGACATCAACTGGGAATCTCCGCATGAATAGTGATATCGACAGCCTCTTCCTTAAAAGTGATAATGGAGGTTGAGGTTTGTGATCAGTGTGGACAACCTTTGAACGTCGTATTGTCTCTCTCAGGCAGCACTTTCTAAATAACAGCATCAAAAATAAATACATTAACTTAATGCTGAAAAGCGAAGAACACAATGTCCTGCGTGTTGGCATTGAGCTCCTTAGGAAACACAGCCGCGCAGTATGCATACATGGCTGCGTCCGTGTAGGTGAGAGGGCGTGAATGTGGTAGTATAGCCAGGTATGTAAAGGCTAGGAGTAGAACAATAGCAAATTGCATCAAATCCTATACATGCAAAAAAAGTAGTGAAGTTTCTTCCCGAGTCATAGACACGTACGGCCGGTTTCCATGGCATATGAATTCCCCCACCTGGGAAGGATACCTATCCGTCGTTAGATTACTAATTTTTGGCAGCTGAGTGGACTGGAGCAACGTGAAATTAAGTGTTTTTCTCAAGAACACAATGAGATGCAACCCAGGAATCGAAACCAAAACCTTCCGATCGAGTCCAACACCCTAACCGCTAAGCCACACGACGTCACCGTATGTAAATATGTACTATTCCAATACAGATCCATGCAAAGCTACACACGCGTGCATGTGCATGCACATAGGTATACACAGGTACAGATGTGAGAGAAGTGGAATAACGACAGGTTCTCAAGGAAATCCATGCAAATAAATACATAGAGCTATAAACAATTCCAATACACTCACGCTCACGCACACATTCGCACACGTAAACAAGCATGTATGGAAAGCAAGAACACACAACCACACATACATATCTACACACACACAACGTATACACAGGTACACGAGCACACAGACATGTACAGGCAAACGCCCACACAAGCGCGGGCACACGTACTTAGGAACACATACACACACAAAAACGCACATACGCAAGCACGCACGTAGACGCTTACCTATTTTAAAAATCGCTACATTGCACGCACACGCAGATACGTACACACATACACACACACATTCACCACAGAACCATTTCAACAACACGAACACGTACACGTGACCATACGTTCGCGTACTCACACGCGTCGCCCACACCGATGTCGGCAAACACACATACATGCATGCGCACTCACACATGCATGCGCACGCACACATGCACACACGCACACACACACACACACACACACACACACACACACACACACACACACACACGCATACAAACTAGGCGGTGAGCTGGCAGAAACGTTAGCACGCCGGGCGAAACGCTTAGCCGTATTTCGTCTGCCGCTGCGTTCTGAGTTCAAATTCCGCCGAGGTCGACTTTGCCTTTCATCCTTTCGGGGTCGATTAAATAAGTACCAGTTACGCACTGTAGTCGATATAATCGACTTAATCCGTTTGTCTGTCCTTGTTTGTCCCCTCTGTGTGTAGCCCCTTGTGGGTAGTAAAGAAATAACACACACGCATACAAATTATTCGTTGTACTCTGGAAAAATATCACAAAAACTGCTACTCAGAGTTCCACGTTCCCGTTCGCCGAACAGTCTTGATCAAGATTCTTCCATAAACAAAATTCGTGATCACAACTATCCGACAAGCGGGAACTGGAAACCCTGAGCAGCAGTTTTCGTGATGTTTTTGCATCCCTAATAAAAAACAAAACAAAGCATATTACTCTACCTTCGATATTACAATACTACTTTTTCGACCTTGTTTTGCATTTATGTACTTACACGCGCGCGTGTGTGCTGTTTGATAACAAAAGTAGAAGGAATGACCTATCGATATATGTTGCACCATCAATGTCATAATTTCGTAAAATACTCTGAGTTACATAATATTGAATGCTTGTTCATGAACAGCAATATATCAACTTTATCTTCTCACAATGTGTCACTTCCAAGGAATTTATAGAAGTACATGTACTTCTCCTCCGATAAAACTTCTATACATCAAATCTGATTCGCTAACTACCACAATTATGATAAAATTTGTTTAAGAATCCAAAGTCAATTCTGCAAATTACTTGACCAATAAATATTTTAAAACACTACTTGTTTTAACTTATTGAGTACTCACTTCTTCAATCGTCAACAAAACGCAGATACATGAAACACCTCGACTTTATGCCTTCTCCCTGTGAACTAATCTGAAGTAAATTTTCACTACATTTCTATAGCATTTGACATTGCATTCATCTGACATTTGACATTGCACGCATTTATATATTGATAGTTTCATTCCTTTACCCATTGGCCATTGATTTATACTCCAAATATCTAATGATTTCTGCAACAACCTTATACTGTATATCTATGGATAAACGTGCTCAACAGCAGTTAACAAAATATAGGGTCACAGAATCATGTAGAGAAACAGTCCACCTTATTCTCTATGAACGAACAGTCATCCAGTTTGTTTAATTTGTATGTTCATGCATTTATACCATCGGGGTACTTGCAGAAATGTTTTGCACACGTATCCTTTGATTAATTTTAATCCCTCGGCTATTTAATGCTATTTTTGGCCTGCTGTCGCCTGTGTCATTAATTCTGTTATTATCATTCTTAAAATAGTTACATTGGAT
Source organism: Octopus bimaculoides (assembly GCF_046866305.1). Lineage (NCBI taxonomy): Eukaryota > Metazoa > Mollusca > Cephalopoda > Octopoda > Octopodidae > Octopus > Octopus bimaculoides. Next base: position 166,824,889 of record NC_142929.1, on the reverse strand, counting down.
AATAATAGAATTAATGACACCTTCGTAAATTAATTTTAATATATATATATATGTGTGTGTGTGTGTGTGGCAGATGTGTTTAGCAATGAATTCTCGTATATTCCATCTTCCGTCTTTCATTCGTCATATATATATATATATATATATATATATATACATGGAGGGAGAATTCGCAAAATAAAACAAAAGAAGACAGGTGGTGTAGACAACATATATATATATATATATATATATATATATATATATATATATATATATATATAAATCAAGAAACCCCCTCTTCTGTCATGAATGACCATGGTTCTGCACCAAGAGAGTTCCTTCCCGAGGGACGAGTCAGGGCAAAGTTGTTTATGAAAGACCAGCAGTCGCCCATACATACCAGCGTCCTCTCTCCACACCACTAATGTTATCCTACTCATTTCTACAGATGAGTGAACGGGAGCAACATGAAATAAAGTGTCTTACTCAAAAACACATCACACAGTCCGATCCGAGAACCGAACTCACTACCTCATGATCGTGAGTGCGTCTGTGTGTGTATGCAGTTATATATAGTATAGTCTTATACATGAGTGTGTATGTGTGTGCGCTTGTGTGAGTGTGTGACCGCGCGCGCGTTTATGTTTGTATGTATATGACCTGGTCGATATTCAGGCGTTATTCATACAAATTCATCGATTATGTACGTATACATACATAATTGGTGAAATCTTTATATGCACAGATACTTACCTAATCGTTAAGTTTCCAACTGAAAGTTATTAAATTTTGATCTTTTGCAGGACTATTTATGGTAAATTCTTCCCAAACGAAATCTAAACATTGCATACATAAATTTTATATCAATATGCATACCGCTATTACATGTCACTTCGCATATATCAAATTTATGTATTTGCTGACTCGTTGACTCGTTTATTGAAATTTAGATAACGTATTATTTGACTACATGCAGTTGAAGTTGTACAGTTAAGAATATTCCGTGATTTCCATCAAGTTAAATTTCCTATTGTTGTGGTACACAAAGACTTCTTCAAAATTGTCTTTCATGTACATCTTTGATGTACTGAAAATTTTCACGGATGTTTTGCAAATTTGTATTTATACATCACAGCCTATCCATGCTTATATCATGCTTGTCATGAACGTTGATACAAGTCGGAAGCAGCCAGCATACTAAGCATCGATTTCGATGGCAGATAAATATAATACCGTCCCTACCCCAAAGTTATATTGATGAGCCATTTCTAGCTTGTCTTCTCAAAATCATGGATGTTCTTTTTCCTGTACATTCTGTATTTTTTATTTTTTTTTTTGCTTTCAGTATGTTTTCCAGGGAGATCACCTTGGAGGGTTTGGCGATCACACGAACCTTAGTAATGATATGAATATGGATAACTCGCCGTTTTACATCGATTTAAAAAATATATTTAACGTAAGAATAACAAACTACTGATATTTTTCTTTGTATCTAGCAAACAAACAAGAGTGGCCTGGTATATGTGTGTGCGAAAGCATTTGAATGAATGTAGTGTGTGTATGTATGCGCATGGGAGCGCACGCAGCGTTTGTGTACGTGTGTACGGGCGTGTATTGGCGCACGGGATTATCTGATGTATGTTTGTGCATATGAGGTTATCAGATGTGTATTTGTGGGTGTAAAAAAAAGCTATCATATGCGTGTATACTGTGTGCGTTTAGCGTATGTGTGTGTACGTGTGTGTGTCTGTTTCTATTTCCAATTTATGAGTGTTTGTGTAAGAGGCCATCAAGCATATGTGTATGTGCTCTTTCAGTTGGTGCGTGCCTCTGTGTGTGTGTGTGTGTGTGTGTGTGTGTGTGTGTGTGTGTGTGTGTGTGTGTATGTGTTTCTGTGTGTGTACGTGTATTAGGCTATCGGACAAATTATGTATGCATATACTGTGTTCGTGCGTGTATATGGACGCACATACAACGATGCGGAAAATTTTCATGTAGAACCATTCAGAATGCATATTGATCAATCCAGGCATTGCTTCAAATCCCTTGCAGGTGATCGAATTTGGAACAATGTGGTTGTCATACAAACTTTTTAATCACAAAATCAAGACCATACGATTATATCCCGTGATAAATTTCTTTTCTTATACCTGTTTTATCTCTTATCCCATCATAGTTGTCCAGTTAACTATTACATTATATTCATTATTCAATATAAAATTTCCTAACTGGAAGCACTCAGTGGAAAAATGTTTCACTTATTTACATCGCCTATTGGCATTTCATCACAATAGTGTTTATAGTATTATAATACTATTATCCCGTTCCTATCATTTGAGAAAAGAAGGTAATGTGATATACTGAGTTTTGGATACAGATAATATTGTTCTGATCCTTAATCTTGTTAGTTCATTCGTATGAACTTATTATATGACTACCAGGAAGGTGAGCTGGCAGAAACGTTAGCATGCTGGGCGAAATGCTTAGTGGTATTTCGCCTCTCTTTACGTTCTGAGTTCAAATTCCACCGAGGTCGACTTGCCTTTCAACCTTTCGGGGTCGATAAATTAAGTACAAGTTGCGTACTGGGGTCGATCTAATCGATTGCCGCCGCTCCCTCTCCCAAAATTTCGGGCCTTGTGCCTAGAGTAGAAAAGAAAATAATGACTACCATACATTTTCAGTACCGAAACTTATTTCATTGTTCACATGATTATATATGCACTTAAAGGAGGTTGTTGTTATACATTATTGTAGAATTCACAGAATTGTAGCTTCAATTTGAAAATGTACACTCCTCAGTTACAAATTTAATCAGTTTCTAAAAACAAAAAGAAAAAAAGCGTTTTGTAATTTGTTGCGCCTGTTTATTTGGTGCAAATGACAAATGGCACACGTCAAACCAGGTGAATTAGTGACAATGTTATGGTCGGATTACACGCTATAGAAAATACACCTCATTTACTAGTGCCTTTATAGAAATTATAAAATTTACAAAATCAGAATATTCCGTCCCGTAATTTACCATCGTGTTGCGAAAAATCCATAACTAAGACAGAAGTCATAAACTAGTAAAAGGAAGAAGTATAAATAAAATAGAATCATAGTTTTCTAAAAATTGAAATAGGGAATGTCGAGCGCGGTTTGTGCAACAATCAATTCAATGAGAAAAGTTAATATGCGGAAATGTTGGTAGGGTTCCGCACATGCGCTGTAAAATTGCAGAAAACTGAGGAATACGTAAAATTCTTCTTCTTCTTCTTCTTCTTATCTCTCTCTCTCTCTCTCTCTCTCTCTCTTTATATATATATATATATATATATATATATATATATATATATATAGTGAAGTGTATTGCCACTTAAGTGTGGCTGACCCCTAGGGGTGGATGTTACTGTTGCTTTAGCCCCAGGAGGACATCTCCTCCAGCTGGTTTAATATTTATATATATATTTATAGACGCAGGAGTGGCTGTGTGGTAAGTAGCTTGCTTACCAACCACATGGTTCCGGGTTCAGTTCCACTGCGTGGCATCTTGGGCAAGTGTCTTCTAATATAGCTTCGGGCCGACCAAAGCCTTGTGAGTGGATTTGGTAGACGGAAATTGAAAGAAGCCCGTCGTATATATATATATATATGTGTGTGTGTGTGTGTGTGTGTGTTGTGTGTCTCTGTTTGTCCTCATAGCATTGCTTGATAACCGATTCTTGTGTGTTTATGTCCCCGTCATTAGCGGTTCGGCAAAAGAGACCGATAGAATAAGTACTAGGCTTACAAAGGGGTCGATTTGCTCGACTAAAGGCGGCGCTCCAGCATGGCCGCAGTCAAATGACTGAAACAAGTAAAATAGTAAAAGAGAGAGTATATATATATATATATATATATATATATATATATATATATATATATATATCAGCTGCGAATATTCCTTGTATTGTGTTTTTGTCTAATTTCCTTTTGTTACGTTTTCGTCTAGATGTTGTCTGTTGTGATTTTACTGGTTTTCTGTTTGCTGTGTTTTCTTCTAACTTTTCACTTAGTTGTGTTCTTTCTGTTCAACCCGATGTATATATATATATATATATATAGAAGGGTGGCTTGTTCGCAATTTTACAAACGAAAGGCAGAAATACTTTCGTTACTAAAATGACTGAGGGTACTAGTCAAAACCAGAATTGCTAGACAAGAAGCACCTTATCTTAATCATTGACAAGGGAAGCAAGCTCCCTCAACGCCTAAGCATAACCAGATCATGATTTCATAAACGGGCAAAATTAAAATTATAGATAATAGGGGTTGCTTGTTCGCAATTTTACGACCGAAATGCAGAAATATGCACGTCACTAAAGTGACTGGAGGAACTAGTCAGCACCAATATTGCTAGAAATAAGAGTTAAAGCAACGCATAGCCACAAGAAGCACCTTATCTTACCTACGTACGAACATATATACATACATACATACATACATACATACATACATTCAGTGAAAACCTGAATAAAATGTAAGCATAGTAGACCTGACCTAATACATTGAAATAGAGAAGAGTAACTGTGTGCAGCTGTGGGAAGCAGCTGCCCAGGGGATGTTAACATAAAGCTTAAGATCACCAAAAAAGAAAATACCTATGCTGAACTATTGAGGAATCTACTGCTACTCTTTCCAGATTACAAGTCCAGGTTTATTCGTGTAATTATTGGAGCGTTGGGATATGTAACACACTGCCTAAATACTAAAATAATATAACTGAATAATGGCAAACATTCAGGCATAAATACTTAAATAAATACATACATACATACATACATACATACGTACATACGTACGTACATACATACATACATACATACATACATACATACATACATACATACATACATACATACGCAAGCACACGTGCACGATCGCACGCAAAAACACGCATGCAACAAACTGTCATGCAGACAAACGCGACCTCTGCAACGGAACTAAGAAGAAAATCACTGAAAATGTTGCAAATAGCAATTAAAGAGCTTTGACAAAAAAAACAAACAAAAAAAAAACAACCAAATGACTTATTGTTTAACCAAATTAAACGAACATTCCAACAATTTGGTTGAATATTTAAATAATTGACTAATAATAAATGAGTGAAATTGAACCAGTGCTTGTGTTAATAATATTAGTGCTTGGATACTACAAAATTTGTTACAAAACACGAATTCATTTAAAGGATATTGCAAATCAAATACTAAAGCGAAATATATTTAAGTTCTTATTTCTAGCAGTTTAGGTGTTTCTTACACCCTCGTCACATTTAGTGATGATTATAATTTTCCTTCTTGGTGTAACATTGCAAACTACATTAATTTCTCTGTATACACATTAGCGATTCGCTAAATCTGCCAGAGATTATACTGATAGGTAAATAAGTCTGCAAACTGTCGAAGTGGAGCCAGCCCTTACTGATGAGTCAACGTAAAGTGCCGAAACTGACTGTCAGTATAAAGAATTCTCGAACGGTGTTTTCTGACGATTACACTCCCTGTCAGGATATATATATATATATATGTGTGTGTGTGTGTGTGTGTGTGTGTGTGTGTGTGTGTGTGTGTGTGTGTGTGTACATATATATAATTATGTGCTTTGATTACAACAGTAGTGCATTTTAGGTCGTGTTTTTAACAACCTAGTTACATTTAATGACGATTATAGTTTTCCTTTTAGGTGTAACATTGAAAACTGCTGTCTACAGTACACACACACACACACATACACACACACATACACTCACACACATACACACACACACAAATACACACACACACACATACACGCATAACAGTTTGTGAAGTTGATTTTTTCAAATTTACTGAAGTATCCCATATATATATGTATATATTGTAACGTATCATTTATATCTAAATGCACAAGACAAAACAAAATACCCTAATATATCAAATATGATTTTAGGATTTATTACACAAATACAGGTGACACATTTTGTTACATATAGGATGTAACAAATATCACTTCAGCAAATGTGTTGCTCCAAAAATTGCTTTCTTTTCAATCAGAATACAATTTCATTAATATTTCTCGACATCGTTTCGAAACATCGACGTTCTCGATGAAACATTGCATATCATCACCTTTCGAAATACATGTAAAAATGGAATATTCTAAGTGTAGAATGATATATATCAATAAGTCGATTTACTCTCACTTTTTTTCCACGGAATGCGCGTTTGGCACCTTACCGGTAACTATGCAGCTCACTCACTGGCGCTGATACAACAGCTTTCACCAGCTATGCAGCTCACTTACCAGCCCTGTTTCCTTTACTAGCCGGCTCGTTTTGCAACTCAGACTCACAGTGCCCATTACAATGCGGCCATGACACAACAGTAGGCTTCTAGCTATAAGGTTTCCACATTTACGACATGTTACATTAAACAATACACTATAAACTTATGTACAACTTACAGCTACCAGCATTATTACAGCTTTCATAGAAATTACAAGTACGCGCCATTTTCACCATTACCTATTGATCGACACAAAACCTTCTTTGCACAGCGCATCAATAGAATCATTATTAAAAAAAAAAAAACCTTGTTCATCTAGTCTTTATACGAGACTAGCTGAAGGGAGCACGTTTGGGATATTCTAAGATGTAATTCCTTTTTGCCAGTACTCGTAAAAAGAATGTTTATTTTGCCTCATGAAACGTGGAACTGTAATTTTACATACATCCTACATAACATGTTTTATGCATGTATTATAAAACTGATACATGTATAGAAAAAATTCTTATATACTCACTTTCGATGGGCGTATTTTTGTTTCTGGATTATGTTCCCAATCACAAAGTATTTTAACAAAATTTTCTTATTTTTTTCTTCTTAATTTTTTTTAATACCCACATTTTATATATATCGGCTTTCTTTAGTGAAGGGTAATTATGATAGATAGTAATGCTAAAAAAGAAAAACACAAGATATTTCAGTGATTACTATTACATAATACATAAGCATCAACAGTTGTTAGACACTAGAACGAAAGTACAAGATATATAAAAACATTCGCTGGTAGGTCATAAACCATACAGCAAATATGTAATCTAATACACTGCATAATTGGTGATAAGACTAAGTAACACACACACACACACACACACACACACACACAGATGTGTACATTTAATATATATATGCACATAAAAACACTAACACTTACGATATTACACACACATTATTTAATATAGAACCTATAAAACGAGACACTTACTGTAAATAATAATAAATTATATTGTCTGAAGGTGAAGGATTATAAACGCCGTCACTAAAAGAATGTGGAGTTCAAAGATAATGAATTTTGACAGCATTACGCATATTCGGAATTTTCCATGTAAATAGTTTTTAAAATGTGAAAAAGCAAATAGTTACAGTTGGGTAATTCAGAAAAGCTACGAGAAGGTCAATACTCTTCGTTCTCTGACTCTTTTTTGTTGTTTGTGTATGTTTGTGAACAATTGTGTGTGTGTGTGTGTATGTGTGTGTGCGTGCGTGCGCGTAATCCTGATATTTTGTATGTCATAACCAGTAATATACACTTCGATGATATGTAGAAAAAGTAGTCGCTCCTTATTCATATTGAGTGTGCTTATTTCTAACCTAAGATCAAGAAACCGATATTATATACACACACACATATGCATACACACATACGTATGCATGCGTATATACATATGTATGTTGATATTTAAAAATCATATGCACTAAACTAAGACTTACTGGCATATGCACAATGGTAGGTTGTAATTCCAGTTAGACACAGAAAATTCAGCATCCTATCACTCATGCCCAGTAAAGCAGAGCCTACAGATGCCTATTTTAGAACTGGATACAAAGACTCTTCCGACTAATTTTCAGAATCCAAGTTTCCAAAAACAATACAAGATAAAATCTGAGCCTTTCGGTCATTGAAATCAACAGTTTGAGGCAGGTTGCTAGTTTAGGGTCTCTAGAAAGGTACGCTTTTTTGTTATCACATTTAATATGGGAGATAACGTCGTCTGCCACAGAAACGCTAACATTGGAAGATTGGATTTGTGGTATTTGCTTGTAGCTTGAAAGTGGGGCCTTACGGAAGACAGAAATTCTCGAAAAATATTTTTTAGCACGAATATATATATATGTATGAAAAGGAAGGTTTCAGTATAGTAGCAGCCTCATCTAGAAAATTTCCTTTTCAATGATAATTTGAGAATTCTCTAGCTTACATTTATTGCTCTATGCTTAAATACACTTACATATGTCTTGCACAATTTATCCATGGTGTGGCTGGTCATGGTGTGTGAGAGTGCGAAGTCTTACTTTTTCTACATAACATGAAGATTTGCATGAGATTCGTCTCCTGCATGTGTGAAGTATAAACGCTTGCACACATTCAACCACCATTGGGATGACCTCATGTGACTGACATCCTTATATCATTACACAAAACATCGAATCATAGATCACCGTCTTTGTTTTTTACCAAATAAATGACGTGACTTAGCAAGTTCCCTGAAGCTGAAACAGTTCAGAACGAGGTATTTCTGTATCGAATTAGTTGAATTTACATACATTTTTGCTTCACAAGTTATGGAACAACATAATTACAATAGCTATATGTTCTATTAATCAAACCACTTATTAATTTTAATTGTAAAATGAAAAACGTCAAGACTAATCTTACTTCCCCTGCTCAAGTCTATTCCTGAGGAGTTTAATTACCTGTATTTGAAGTTGGAGTGGACAGTAGATAATGAGACGCAAGGATGTTTGGAGATTGCTTAGGATGGTGCATTGATCTACAAGAACTTTTATTCACAACACAGTGATAGTTCTTTCACTTCTATATTTATAGTATTGTTACTTACGATAGCGTTTGCTAAATACCTAAAATGTGATATGATATCGAGTTCCTATATTCTCTATGCGGTAATTTGTACTTGTGAGGAATGGTTAAAAGGTGTCACCTAATCGTTGAATGTTTAACAGAAAAAGTTGGAATGCAATCAAACTTTTATATTAGATTAATGAGATCGGATAAAAAATTCGGAGAGAAATTTACCGCAATAAATCCATTTTGTTTATTGAATCTGTATGTGTTAGTGTGCGTTACGGTAGGCTTAATCACGATGCATTTCCAAATTATCGGCATAATTACACATTCTATCTTCTATTTGTTTGTTCTTCAGCGAATATTCCCTCATCAACGGTGGATTCGCGGTCTGAAAATAGGATTCAACAAGATTTGGAGCGAATATATTTAGGTTTGTGTAACTGCTCTTAACACTCCAAATAACCTTTAATGAAATTTTCGGGCTATAATATATATGATATTACACACACACACACACAAACACAAACACACGCACACACACACACACACAAACACACACGCATACACACACACACACACACACACACACACACACACACACACACACATATATATATATATATATATATATATATATATATATATATATATATATATATAATGTATTGTTCCGTGATGGTAAGATCATCATAAAATGTACTCCATCTGATGAGCGATAAATATTATCTAATAAATACAATATATGTTTTTATGAGCTACTATTAGATTCGTGTGTTGAGAGCAGCCCAAACAATGTTTTATAACACACCTGATTACCCAGCACAATTGTCAGATGCTGCTCACATGGCATTAAGAACTAAAGATGGAATGAGAGAAAAGGCCAGAAGGTAGCATTTACAAAATGTGGAAGGATGGAAAACCGAAAAAGGAAAAGTTAATCAGAGAAGCAGAAGGGGAATAAGAGTTACTTCCCTTTAGACTGCAAATTATAAGGCTGAAAAGGTAATGGCTTAAAGCCTAAAGTTAATTTTATCTATAACTGCAGAAAATTTAGGATCTAAAGTTCAACAGTGAATTAGAGATCTTAAATATGAAAGGGATCTGAGTTCTTTCAGTTAGGTATAGCTTACATTTTTTTGATCCGAGAAGATATGGTGTGCAACTTTCGACTATTTTCCACTTTAACGTATGCAGGGTGGGGTTCGATTTCAAACACAATTCGTTGCTAGCGAACTCAGTAGTTATGCTTTTGTCCCTAAGTCGGAAGGGAAATATTCATATTCTTTTATTCTCTTACTCGTTTCATTCATTTTACTGCGGCCATGTGCGAGCAACTCCTTTAAGGGTCTTAGTCGAACAAATCGACCATAGGACTTATTTCTATTTTAAGCCTAGTACTTAACCTATCGGCACTTTTTGCTGAACTACTAAATTACGGGGACTTAAATACACCAACACCGGTTGTCAGATGCTGATTGGGTGATAAACAAAGGCACACACACACACGCACACACACACACACACACACACACACACACATATATATATACATGTATATATGTATCTATTTATATATATGTGTGTGTGCGTGTATATATATATACAACGGGCTACTTTCAGTTTCCCCTCTACCAAATCCACTCACAAGGATTTCGTCAGCTCGAGGCTATAATAGTAGACACTTACCCAATGTGTCATGCAGTGAGACTGAACCCAGAACGGCAAGCTTCTTACCACAAAGCCATACTTGCGCCTATGTGTATATGTGTGTGTGTATATATATACATATAAACATGTATGTATATATATATATATATGTGTGTGTTTGTATATATATATTATGTATATGTATATATATGCCTTCACCACTGACAAGCTAAAAGATGATACTCAAGGTTACGTAACCGAAGTTTAACATGGGGTACTGTTTTCTTTCTTGTGTTAGAGGATATATGGCCGCTCCTGCGGCAGTTATGCACCAGAGAAGAAAAGCGATCATGGAAATGATTTCTCTGGTCTGCTGATGTGTCAGGGGCTGAAATTTATCATCGGCTTTCGTTGTAAAATGAGGACAGCGTTCTACCGCATAAAACTGTGTATAAGTCAATCGAGAAGTCTACAAATGACTGGCTAAGTTGTAACACGAAGAAGGGGCACGATGCCCTTCGATCTCCAACACTGATATGAAGATTCAACAAGTTCGAATGATGGTGATGGTGAACCGACGAGCGAGCATCGAGGAGGTGGCATGTTCTCTGTAAATTAGTCATTGCTCCGTATACAAAACCACCTTCGACAAGCATCACTTCTGTAAAAGTCTTTGCTAGATACACCCAAAGATAGCTTACCGAAGCTTACAAACGCAATAGTCTAGAAGACTATCAACCCTTACTAGACCGATAAAAGAATGAAGGCGAAGTTCTTTTGGACATGAGATCTGTGTCTATCACTTCGATCCAGAATTCAAAAGGCAGAGTATGGAGTGGAAACACCTAGACTCGGCAGCTTAAAAAAAAAATCAAGACTCAACTTACCATAATAAAATTATACTAAACATCTTTTTTTTTTTTATTATTATTATTTAAAAATAACCTACAAAACGAATCCACAGTTACACTGGACAACGAAAATAAAGCAGGAACTTGCACCAGGCGCCGAAGTTTATTGTCAAATTATTATTGTTGCACGGCAAAGCATGTCCACGTAGAACCGCCCACACCGTTGAAACCATTCATAAAATGGATTTCGAGTTACTGAAACACCTTGCATACAGTTCACACCCGGCTAACAGCTTTTGGAGTGCTCAAATATTCTTTACAAGGTCCTTGGCTGCTACAGACGAAGAAGAGCAGGAAAGATGCATAAATTGCTGCGCGATTATTTATGCAATATTAAATGTACATCGAAAAATAAGATTATGTCGGAAAATGGCGCTATTTTTCAACACTGCGATTGTCTTGAAAAAATTGCAGAAACAAGAGCGCATATAAATTTTGACTTACCCTTGTGTGTGTGTGTGTGTGTGTGTGTGTATACATCAATGTATATATACGCATGTATGCATATACAT
>NC_142929.1:166787966-166810466 GCF_046866305.1 Octopus bimaculoides | reverse complement strand
CACGTTTCCGGGTTCAGTCCCACTGCACGGCACAATCAGCAAGTGCCTTCTACTATAGTCTCGGGCCGACTAAAGTCTTCTGAGTGGATTTAGCAGACGGAAACTGAAAGAAATCCATCGTATAAGACAAGACAATACCTACTAAGAAAAAAATCGGCAACTATACTCACTCCAAAATAATGCAAAGCTTACCACCCTTATACATCAGTTCCAATAAGATTTTCCTGAGAAGAGGGATTACTTAACTAGATTTGACTGTAAAACCAGTAACCTTTATAGGTTCTCCAAATTCCACGGAACTGAAGTCATAAATGGAGCCTGTAGCACATTGATTTGTTTAGTCATAAATATTCCACATCCGAGAGATTTCAAAATGAGGCCAATTGTGGACGGTCCATCCTGTGAGACACAGACTCAGTAACTCTATTGACGTCCTCCTAAAACCTGCTTTCCAGCATATACCACATTTCTTGGCCCTCCCTTCATTCTCACTTTGCCTTCTCTTTTACCTCACTCTGTCCCTTTCCTTTCTTTTTCTCTCTTTCTCGTCCCCAAATTCTTCAATCCCTCTGCACCTACATCTTTCCTCTCCTTCCACCTGACCAGTGATCCACCAAGCGTAACAATTCTTTCTTGGTTCAACTACAATCCATGTAGCATCTCTTATATTCCTTCCCATGACTTTCATCCCTTATGTCCCTGACGTAAGGCTTCACTTCCACACACGCCATCTTAATTTAATTCGTCCTTAGTCGAAAGATAACTGTTGTTAATATCCTGTAGTTTGTATTTGTAGTTGTGCACTATTTCTCTGTTTTTTCGTCCATGTTTTCGTATACATACAGTTGCTTTCTTCCAAGGAATCTAGTGCTCTTAGCTTAGATTTTCTTGGGGCCGGCCAGATTGGAGCAGTCTCGAGTTAACCGGCCGAACCTGCTGAGATAATCTGGAACTCGACTGAGAATAGGAATCTCCGAATGACCCGTCCTTATTTTTGCCTGTCCTGCTTTGTATCGTCTAACTGTCCGGATCTTTTGTTGTCGCCTGTTACGTTCTTGTTCCATTTTTAGTTTTCTTTTATATATTTATATATATATATATATATATATATATATATATATATATATATATATATATATATATATATATATATATATATATATATATATATATTTACGAATATACTAGTGGCTTTATAGCGGTTCTAACAGCTATTTCTAGGAATGCAAGGGTTTTTTATAACCCGCTCTGTTATTTATATAATGTTAAACTGTAATTTAATAGCGTTAACCTAGTACATCTGTTTGTTGTTTACACGCCCGTCTTCGTCTTTTGTCTTTCTGTAAATTCTCAATATATATATATATGCAATATATACACAGACATACGCACATGTTGCTACGTCACAATAGTTTCCTTTTACGAGTGCAGCTGCTGCTACAACTAGAACTACTCAAATATTTTAGACCCAAATTTGAACGAGAGAATCTCATGAAACACTTTATTGTCTATTGTGTTCTTTTACATATGTCTCTGTTCTTCGACTAATTATGATATCCGCCAGAGCAATATGTGTAATATCAGTAGCTATAGTATGCGATATAAGTGTTTGTTTTAATGTGTGAAAAGATTTGTTCTGATTGTAGTTTAGTGGAATTTTGCGTCAAATTGAATTTATTAACACAAACCTTTGTCCCAGTCAAACAGACATTCTATAGAGCTAATTAGATTTGGAGTCCTGTATTTGTAAGCATAAATTACGACACATTGTTCATGTGCTCTTTCCTTTTTTTAAGAATATAGAATGCGATATGAAACTAAGCTAGCTGCTATTTCTAGCAGGATGAGAAACCAACTAATGAAACCCTAAATTCTTTATCAGCTTTATATCAATACTGTTTCGTTTTGTTTCTAATCAAAAATCATAAAAGTTTAGCTTTGAACAATTATCTGAGATTTTAGAATTTTCAAATTTAAATGGAATATACTTGACAAAACTCCTTTACTATTCTTCAAATACGCTCCCATTTTTGGCACGTACAATTACACTACCAATACCGCATTTGATTTTACATTCAAATACACACAAGAATCTTGTTCTTTCATCACTCTTTTATGTCTAAATACTCTGCAATTATCTAATCGAGTGAAATTGTAGACGATAAGCATTAAACAAAAGACTGTGGATGATCACGTGTCTCAGCATTAAAATATAGCCACAGTGATCCAGTATATTTGAAGTTGCGTGTATAATCAATGTTTTAGATATATATTTTTTTAATGTAATAAAATGTTATGGGGGCTGGGCAAGAGTTAGCTAGAATTTAAGAAATAGGGAGGGGCAGAAGTAAAGCACCAGAAAATAAAATACTGGTATAATAAAGACGACTGGAGAAGAAATCGAGATGAGGTTAAATTTAATAAAACAGAAATATTAAAATCAGCAAGACAGGTTGAAGTGTTATAGAACTGTAAAATTTGACAAAAGAAGTAGTAAATGTGGAAATAATTATTTATTAAGAGATTAAAGAGAATACAGTACGTAAGAAAGAAAAATAATGAAATGATATAAAAGAAATATTAGCGCAAGTTAAGAAAATAAAGAAATAGGAATATACCAAACTGTAACATTAAAATCACATAGAAATCTGTTTCATCACATTTCGTTGAAGATATCACACTCGTTACTTAAACTTCTTGTAAAGTTTCAATTTCATATTAGAGAAATAGTAGTTTATCCCAAAGCCACATCTCTAGTTAAATTTACATTGGACTCACTGTTTCAAGTTTCACAAATTACTACCATAATATATAAAACTGTCCAAACTTAAAGCAAAAAGTTTTACATGAAACTTTTTAAGACCATAAATATAGTGCAGATGCCAGTAGTATCAAATCTTGCTTTTATAGACATAGCTAACGAAAAAAACTCTACGCGGTGGCTCGTCCATTTAGAAGTAGCAGCTACTTCACCCTTAAATCAAACTGTACCATCTTAAACAAGGAAAATATTAAAAAAATATTCTAATCTAGATGAGAAGGTCACAGCTACATTGTCTTTGAACATAAGTTTGTAAAATCCAGGCTAACTCACTTAAAATTAGAGAAATATTCCAAATGAGATTATTTTTAAAACTCCCCCCCCCCCCTATCTCTGTGCTATAAATTTTGATTTGATAAAATGCAGAATAAATGAAAAAAGATTTAAAAGGGAACTACATAGAGACTGGGAAAATGAGAAAGAGTGAGATATATCTTACTCTTTCATAGAAATTTAAGTTCAGAAAGAAATGCAGCGAAAGTTTTATGAGAAAATATGTACAGACAAAGTAACTATAAGCAAAGTATCGTGCCTACATTTTTCGCCGAGATAAATAGAAGGGAATTTGCTTATCACATAGTTTATTACATCAGCAACAGGTAAATACGGTTCGACTCGCAAGGGAATGATTGCTCCTTGCACACATAAATATATTAATGTGTGCAAGTTTCCAGTTTCAATTTATTCATTTCTTCACGAAAGCTAACTATATCCATTGTGAAGATATGAGTGTACGTTTTATTTGTTAATGCAGTTATTGTCTTTAAATATTATCTCATATATTCAACTCTGTCAGATGATGACACACTACTGAGTGTTACAATTCAGCAATAAATAAACACTTCGGATTACAGTAGATCAGAAGATCTCAAACCAACACGTAATACAATACAAATTTGAATAATATTCCTCTCGTTTTATTCGGGTGTTTCACTCAAAATCAAATACACCGAATAAACAATAATAGGAAACCCTTCCTTATAGATACTACTTTGATAAATAATGACTTGGCAGAAATATATTGGAAGAGCATTTTCCCGTGAAGTGTCTTGTTTGGCCACAGTCAAACGACTGAAACAAGTAAAAGAATAAAAGAATATATATATATATATATATATATATATATATATAATAGAGTTATTAATATTTCTAAGTCTCTCTAAAGGAGACTACGGCAGCGGTACTGGAAATTAATAGTTATCGCCAAGCCAACATGGCAGTCCCAAAATTAGGACGAAAGCTGCCGTGAATTAGCTCCAACAAGCCATCGCCTCTAGCTAGCTATGTGACACACAAAACCTGTGTCCTTTATAACCTTCGAACAGGGGAGGTCAGCAGTGTCCCCCTGCTGGTTTGGCATCTGCAGACTAGTTTCAGGGTGTTGGCCCTTGTCAATGGAGAGCAGCCAAGCCCCAGCCAGGCGGCGCTGCCGACCATCTGCTCGAAGGTTATTTATCTAATTTCAGTGGAATCTATCCACTGGTTTTCAGAAATAGAGTTATTAATATTTCTAAGTCTCTCTAAAGGAGACTACGGCAGCGGTTCGAAGGTTATAAAGGACACAGGTTTCTTGTGTCACATAGCTAGCTAGAGGCGATGGCTTCTTGGAGCTAATTCACGGCAGCTTTCGTCCTAATTTTGGGACTGCCATGTTGGCTTGGCGATAACTATTAATTTCCAGTACCGCTGCCGTAGTCTCCTTTAGAGAGACTTAGAAATATTAATAACTCTATTTCTGAAAACCAGTGGATACATTCCACTGAAATTAGATAAATAACCTTCGAGCAGATGGTCGGCAGCGCCGCCTGGCTGGGGCTTGGCTGCTCTGCATTGACAAGGGGCAACACCCTGAAACTAGTCTGCAGATGCCAAACCAGCAGGGGGAGACTGCTGACCTCCCCTGTTCGAAGGTTATAAAGGACACAGGTTTCGTGTGTCACATAGCTAGCTAGAGGCGATGGCTTCTTGGAGCTAATTCACAGCAGCTTTCGTCCTAATTTTGGGACTGCCAGGTTGGCTTGGCGATAACTATATATATATATATATAATCATTAAATATGACTGGGGGTGTTTGAAAACTTACAAAGATAGAAATAAGGGTTAAACCGCTCTAACGCTGCAGTCAAAGCACATAATTTTATACATACATACTAACAGGGACCGTAATCGCCCGAAATAGCAGTCGAGATATCCCTATACTGACCAAAGAGTTTCAGCTTTACACCGCAGCCTCTTCAGTAGGGTTGGTTCGATTGTGCTGGTCTCAGGCAAAATCGCCGTCAGTATATACGTATATCTACACCATAGAAATCTATAGCTGATTTAGCGAATTGCTAATGTGTATGCAAATAATTAATTATTAATGGCTGTTACGACCTGGTGGCCATAACCCGAATTTACACAACCAACAATGATGTTGGTTGTGTAAATTCAAAGCAGCAATACACCAAAAAGATTTTTAAAAATATTATTAACAAAAGTAAAATATATACAGTTTAAAAATTTGGATTCAGAAATTTGGTTTCACGAACTTGATTTCATAACTTTGGATTCGTAAATTTGGCTTCATAAATTTGGTTTCAAGAATATGGTTTCATAAATTTGGATTCCGAAATTTGGATTCCGAAATTTGGTTTCATAAATTGGGTTTCATAAATTTGATTTCATAAATTTGGATTCATAAATGTGGTTTCCGAAATTTGGATTCCGAAATTTGGTTTCATAAATTTGGTTTCACAAATTTGGTTTCAAAATTTAGTTTCATAAATTGGCTTCATATATTTGGTTTTCGAAATTTGAACTTAAACACAAATAAATCTAATGTCAAAGCAACCATTTAAACTAAAAGTTCATGACAGAAAGTGACTGCCAGACTATATCAATAATTATAGTTAAAAAATAGTCAAACGAATAATCTAGCTTGCTTTAAATTCACACAAAACTGTTTCATACAAGCATGCTGAGTAACCTTTAGACAATATTTACAGTTTAGTTGTCTAATACAAAAAATTGTCTACATGAAAAATTAAATTCATGCCCCCTCTAGCTATTTATATAACATTTTCAATATTTATCTTAATAGAAAATAGCCACAAATAACCACAAAAGGCGGCGAGCTGGCAGAAACGTTAGCACCACGGGCGAGTTTCTTAGCGGTATTTCGTCTGCCATTACGTCCTGAGTTCAAATTCCGTCGACTTATTCGAGGTCAACTTTGCCTTTCATCCTTTCGGGGTCGATAAGTTAAGTACCAGTTACCCACTGGGGTCGATGTAATCGACTTAATCCCTTTGTCTGTCCTTGTTTGTCCCCTCTATGTTTAGCCCCCTTGTGGACAATAAAGAAATAAGAAAATAGCCACATATGCAGCGTTCAAAATTCACATAAATATTACAATAACATAACTTAAAAGGTTTTTGTACTCACCCAGATGTGACACAGAAATTATTTAAATCTGACAAACAAAAGTTCTGGCGAATTCCTGGATTATGAAATAAATTCATAAATGCGTAACACAAAGCACAAAGTGCATAAACTAAACAGGCATTCATATCTTCTAGAATCCAATTGAACAACTTTGTCTCACAGAAAAAAATATAACTTTAACTGTCACAAAAAATGAGTGTACAATTATCTCTGCTTATAAAGGTTTGCTAAGGTCTAACCAATTTGTTACAGTTTTACCGCTTGGCTATTTACACCTAACGACCTTCATTTTGACAATATACCTCATCCTGACCTTACAGTGCAGCATGCAAAACTGACTGCTTACCTGTTAAAATTCATAATGCCCAATAATAATATTATTTCATAATATACTCATAATATAGGCATAAGTTTTAAGAAAACCTTAATTTCCTAACATGGAACATATTTGTTTATCAACGGCAACATGAACCTGTAACAACGCACCAAACTCTCGGACCTTGAGTCACTCTATTGCTTCTGCTAAATATTAATAAAAATATACACTCATATCTTGAGTTTTATTTTTCCTGCTTGCACCAAAATACCTATGCTTCGCTCCTAGACCTTAAAGAATTCTATCAACACACTCGAATGTCAGCATGGAGAATTACCACCTGCCTTACTCAAGGGAAAATATTCCCATACCTCCAAAGAAAATATATCTGAAAAAGATGATTGCGAAAACGGAACATGTTTGTTTATCAGCAGCTATATAAACATGCAGACCTTCAACCTATTACAAACTTGACTAGTGCCAACGCACCAAACTTTCGAACCTTGTGTCACTTTGTTGCTTCTGCTAAATTTATATATATATATATATATATATATATATATATAGTCCGTAATTCATATATCTGAAAAAGGAGCACACTCTGAGACAATAGAACAGTAATATATTTATGGAAGGTTGATTGCTATGGTAGCTCAGAGCGTCACTATCAGTTATACACCTATAAAGTGCTTAGCTGTATGGGTCTCAGTCTGACGAGTCACTAACACAGTTTAGCCCTTTATAGGTACGAAACCAATGGTTACTCTCTGACCTGCTGTAACAATCAACCTTCTATGAATGTATATATATATATCATATGCAAATAAATATGTATACATATATACACACGCGCGCGAATACACAGACGCGCACATACGTGCGCGCACACACACAGAAATGAATTATCTGCTATTTCAATATATTTTGAAGTATTATATGAATTTTATGACCAACTTTATGCTGAAGAAACATAATCTCTTGAGCTTCACATAATTTCAGTTTTAATGTATTAAAGAATAGTCTAAATTTTCTCATTGAGCTTTGTAATTTTATCATTTCTCGATGAATCAACGGAAATTTACACACATACGCACATACACACACACAGACACACAAATACACACACACTCACACACAAACACACACACACATGTACAGACACGTATTAATCTCAGGTTACTCTTCTTTGCAGATAGCATCTCAAGAGAGATGAAAGACACAAATGTAAAGCGATTACATTTTGTATCGTTCTTAAGTTTACAAGATAATCTCTACATCATAAGTCTGGAAATGTTGCTGTGATTTCTGTCGCAAAGTAGATTCCGGTTGGACAATTGTTTATGAAACTTTTAGTCGCACGAAAGTGTGATCTTGAAAGCCATCAGGGTGAACAAAAACTGACCGTATTACGGTAATGGAATTATATTCATACAATATCCTGTTGTCTTATTCATTTCATTCAATTTGGATGTTGAATTTTTTTCCTATATTGAAAAGATTTATACACGCCAATAATCGTGTCTCTTCGATATAGTTATTTTAGTTGCGTGTGCAATTATTGTTTCTCATTACGGTAAGCGTGTTAATCGTTATTTATCTATCTGTTCATGCTGAAAGCATGATGAATTTCGCATGTCAGTTCTTTATATTACCTAATCAGAGAATTCTTCTGTTCCATCATAAACTCAAGTCATTCTTAGATCTCCTATGTTCAAGAAAAAATATGCTCCACCGATGATATTTCCAGTAAGTATTTTAATAAGTGTGAGTTCTTTTCAAATACCATTTATTATCGTATTTTAATACTTTATTCTCCACCTAGGATTTTGATAGACTATTTTAGTTTTCTTAACGAGGCAAGTTACTACGTTTAGTAATTACACTGGTACATGCTCTGGAATAATCACAAAGCACTGATTCAGGAAGATATTCATTGATTTTCCAATTATTATTATTATTATAAAACGCGGCGAGCTGGTAGAATCGTTAACAGACTGGACGAAGTGCTGAGCGATATGTCAGACCTTGTGCCTTTAGTAGAAAGAATTATTATTATTATTATTATTATTATTATTATCATCATTATTATTATTATTATTATTATTATTATTATTATTATTATTATTATTATTATTATTATTATTGTCCAGTAGTTTTATCTTTATAACGTGCTTTCACTTCACTACCGAGCGCAGCTCTGTGTGCCTTGGGTATGTGCTGTGGTTTGCTGTGATGCTCTTATGGTTACTGTATTGAATGTGTTTTTCGTAGGATGTGTGCAGTGCCTAGTAGTGCAATTTTCTGTATGTTATATATATTTGTAAGTCCTGGTGTTTTTTTATGTATTTGTCTGAATATTTTTTTTAATTTTACCTAAGGCACCTACTATGATAGGAATTGTTTCTGTTTTTAGATTCCACATTCGAGTTACCTCTATTTCCAGGTCTTTGTATTTTGAAAGTTTTTCCATTTCTTTTAAGCAAACGTTGTCATCTGCTGGTATTGATATATTAATTAGAAAGCATTTTTTTCTTCATGATCTTTGACAACTATATCTGGTCTATTTACCTTAATTTCTCTATCTGTGTGTATTGGTATATCCCAGAGTATGGTTGCTTTCTCGTTTTCGGTGACCTTTTCTGGCGTGTGTTTATACCATCTTTTTTCTGTTGTTATTCCATAGTGTTGGCATAGCTTCCAGTGTATATAGGTCCCAGCTCTGTCGTGTCTGTGAATATATTCCTTCTTAGCCAGGACTGGGCAGTCAGAGATAATATGATTTATTGTTTCTTGTCCATCTCCACATATTCTACAGTTACTTGTTATGTTTCTTTTCATATGTTTTTGGTAATTTCTGGTGGGGAGGCTTTGGTCATGTGAAGCAATTAAAAATCCTTCAGTCTCTGCTTTGAATCCTGAGCTTCTCAACCATTGCTGGGATTTTTCTCTGTCTATTTCTTTTGCATTTAGTTTAACCCAGTATTTACCATGTAGGGGCCCAACTACCACTACTACCACTACCTCCACCCCTACAACTGTTGCTGTTCCTGCCACCACTGCTGCTACTACACATAGATACAACAATTACAACAATAAAATCAGTAATTGACAAAGGCGATAGAAGACTAATGAAGAGCCATGTAAACAGCGCTGGGAATTGGTGCCACGCCTGCTCTGCATAGGCCTGTGTAGCCTCTGAGTCTGTTAATATAACAATGACAAATAGGAAAACAATAAAAACAATAATATCAGTGATGATGATGATGATGATGATGATGATGATGATGATGATGATGATGATGATGATGATGATGATGATGATGATGATGATAATAATAATAATAATACTAATAATAACAATGAAAGGAAGCAGGTGGAGACTCTCCATGCCCTGATTAATAATACATCTAGAGATGGCGTTACAATAAAAACACTGGTAATTACGCAACCTGATAATCGCTACCTCTTATGAGTGACAATGAAAAAAAATTATTATTATTGTTGCTGTTGTCATTTTTATTATTATTATTATTATTATTATTATTATTATTATTATTATTATTATTATTATTATGTTTTTTTTTTCTTCTTTCTTCAAATTTTCTTCCATTTCTCGCCGAGTGTTTTCGGTAAACCTATGGCAGAGAAACTCATTGTATGCATTCCCAGTTTACACACGCAAATTCACAGGCAAAATATGTATTTAAAAAAAAATTAATAAATAAAAGAAATTCATGAATGGATGTTGTTTTCACAGCGATAATGCTCTTCTCAGTACATGAGTCGTTCCAGTTAACACGATTTTTTGCACTTCCTGTAGGGATGGTAAGCCTAGTATCATTTTCAAATAGGTCTCAGTACCTTTTTATTATTATTATTATTATTATTATTATTATTATTATTATTATTATTATTATTATTATTATTATTATTATTATTATTATTATTATTATTTTCAATAGCGTCTTCTTTCAATTCTCTTTCCATTTCTTGCTGAGTGTCTTCCTGACACCTGGGGCAGAGAAACGTACTGTATATATTGGTAGACTGTCAAAATAAACACACCAGATTGTTCATTTACAAAGTCATGTGACAGAGACAAGGGGAAGACAGAGAAAAAGGAATAAATAAAAATTAAAATGTAAACAAATAAAATAAACGGGGAAACAAGGAAGGACAATTCACAGTGACAATGCTCTTCTCAATACATGTGGCACATTGAATATTATTATTATTGTTGTTGTTGTTATTGTATCATTCCAAGTTAATCGATAAAAGTTATGCTTGGAGTAGTTGGAATTATTTGAACAGGTGTCAAAACCCAAAAAGGATATGCTACCCAATGGAAATGGAGACTATTTAGAAACATTCGAATGGAAGAGTGGGTTCAGATAGTCTTATATTTTGTATAAACTACTGTTTGCTATCTGGGCATAACTTTGCTGAGAGATGATGTATAAGAAAAATCGTCATTTCGTTTACGTTTTTGTCAATTTCTTCATTATATTTGTTGGTATAACGTTTCCGCTGTTGGGCTATCAACTTCCGAAAACGAAATCACCTTGTTGCCAAGATTGCTTATCTGGAATCTAGTTTGGGTTTCATCGTAATAAGTCATAAGAAAATTCATACAACCTACCGATGGACTTATTAAATATATTAATAGCATCGAAATAGACCTTACTTTAAATAGGTAGTGATCTTAAATAATTTCATTGTCATGGCTAGCTCGTATACTCCTCAGATTTATTGATGGTGATGTTTCTATTAGATATTATCTTCAAATTACAATTTCACATAACAAGTTTGCCATAAAATCAAAGAAGTCATATTAATTTTTTGAGTGTTGAATAAATGCAGTAATGGCAGTTCGTCTCTATATTCTGAGTTGAAACATGTCGGATTTAATTTTGTCTTTCATACACACAAATTCGATAAAATAAATATAAAGCATGAAATTGGTTTGTTTAATCAACTATAATTACGTGTGAAAATTTCTGACATTGAGCTGTCGTATAAGATCATTAAGATATTCAAAGTTTTACATTAATCCTGCAATATTTTGTATCATGTTTTTGTGATTGTTGTCAATTGAGTTGAAAAGTCGTCAGATTACCAAGCGAAAATTCACTGGCCCAAATCACCTACACGATTTTGTTGTGAATATACAGTCAAATAACTTAACCTTTATAGCAAGATATATTGTACCGATGATCAATAATAATTATTAAAAAAAAAAAATCAATAATTGCACAATATCGACTACGCTTATTGGAAATTGCTATACGCCGAAAACACGTTGTAATGAACGTGTTTCGTGTGATAGTGAGGTGTAAATCTGTTGTATCTGAACGGTTCACATATATTTGTGGACGAGTAAATATGTGTATCTATGTGTGAAAATTTATGTAAGTATTTCTGGGTGTATAAACGAAATCAATTTGCAGAAATATTTCGTAGCCTTAGGGTAAGTCAATCCTTTAATGATTGTTTACAAATTAAAATGATTTCTTTTGAAATAGATCACTAAATATATTTAACACATGAATGCTTAGTATTTATAGAAGAATTGCAGGTGTATTAATTTCTCTTTTATAGTGTGTTATTCTATTAATTAATTAAATTATTCTAGGTGTGTTATTTAGATCGAATCGTTTCGAATGGTATTAATGGAAATGTATTCATGTTACAAAAATATTAATCAACACAACGAAAAGATTATAGAGAATTTAATTAATGTATGAATAATGATAATTATGTAACAGTGCAAATATATTTTGTGGATCTAATGGCAATTATCGATAGTACGATAATAAAATAATGCAGCAAGGACTGTAGAAAATGCAATGTTCCAGGTAAAATAATGTTTACTGAAAATAAAAATCCATAATTCAGAAAGGAAATATAGGAAACTGATAAATGTAGGGCCTCACTCGCAAAACTTGCATACTATTCTATATTTATTCGATTAGGTGAGTATAAGGATTAAAATAAGCAAAATCACTGCACACTCAATATATATTGCTTTTTCCTTTTCATATTTATATCTGCATTTGCAATAAGTTTCGGTGTTTTTCTGATTACGTGAGTTAATACATTCTCCATCTATTGCTTCAACCTCTCATATATATATATATATATATATATATATATGTAGAGAGGAGAGAGAGAGAGAGAGAGAGAGAGAGAGTGATAGATAGATTCGCTTTTGTTTAAAAGGATACATTGTTGTAGCTTTCTCAGATTTTCGTTAGTTAAGTATTGCCACCTCTCTATCGTTGCTGGGTTATCATACCTCTATCAACGGGATTCTCTAAAACACTACTGAGCCTATAGCAAAGAAATCTGACGAAAATACAAACATAACCTGAAAGTGACTGAGCCTGAAACCTGCTGATAATCCATCGATCCAATATAAATTGGAAGTTATCCAATGCCGTAAATCTGAAACAGGGTTGCACTGCATCACTGCCGTGCTTCAGATCAGCTACCCAACTACCCATAGCGACACTTATATAAGCGCCACACCTTCAAGATTGAATCCTACGCAGCTTCATGACGAAGATCTGAAAATCGTCAGCATCAATTTGTTTTACAACGTAGAGCAAAAATATTTATCAACATTTTCCATAATGGTTTAACCTATATTTCAAATTAAAATATCATTAAGCGTCTTCGTATAAGTTCAATGTTCTACGTATAATAAAATAGTCATATATATTTCCCAACAAAAATACACTAAATGTTACTTTATACCAAAATACGATATCATTGAATGTTTTCCCCGACCATATATTTGAATACATCATTATAGAAAACAAAACGGTTACGTTTTTGAGAATGTAAGTATATTAATTAGAAAATAATGAAATAAGGCCTTGTCAACGAATGTAATATATTCATGTTAAGATACATAAATGCCAGAAAACTAAAACGTAATAATTTTAATTTGGTATATATTTATATATAAACAACTTTTCTTTGTTTATCCAGTGCTATTTCCTTGGTGACACGCAAAACTTTTAAAACAAGAAAATACCTTTGCCCCAGCTATCTGTATGTTGACAAATGACAGTTTTAATATTCTTATTTGTTTTCAGTGTAACGGCATTTTTCTGCAGAAAGGCCGGTTTGTTTGGCTGCTATGTTCCACACAATCCATACTTGTTACTATATATTACTTACCGTTAATTTTGAAACAAATTAAAATCCTTCCTTGAAATGAAAGGTGACTCGTTTTTTAAATAAATAACATATTCTATAAGTAAGTTGACAACATTTATTGACTCTTAGATCCATGGGTTATGTCTGTAAATCTGAGTTGATCACTTTCGTACTTTTTAAAGACTCTGCCGCTTACTTTTAATGACTAGATTGTATTGTCATATTTATTTTCATCATTTTGTTCATTTAGTTAAATTTTGATGAATTTGTCTCGAAACCCCGGTGTTCATTTTTGCTAGTTTGCTTATTTCGTTGTAAATTTGCCTTACTCTATGAATTTCACTATCAAATGGTATTCTTTTTTTTTTTTTGTAGTCTATACTTTGTTGTGGAAAGATTCGAATCTATAGTACAATTTTTTGAGGCTAATATATATGAAATGTAAAATCATATTTTTTGCCAAGGAAATGTGCACAAGAGCTACCTAACTTATTTATATAGATTATATACAAGTTTCTAAGCGAGGTTGTCGTTCCTGTAATTCTTAGTAAATTAGATGAGAAGCTTTATATTGTTTATTGTATTTTAATAGTCGTTCAGTCGATCAAGCTTTCTCCTCCATGAAGTGATTCAATCCTTCAGAAAACTTTTCCAATTCCTTTTCAAGTAAATACTGCAATTATTCGCAAATACTTGTGAGAATTGTTCATAGATTTTAACTTCATCATATCCCCAAACTAGATCAGCGTAAATCGATACAACTTTGTTTTCCGCAATTGTGCCTGCTATTTGCCGATAAGTTGTTTGATTGAATATGAAATACGTATTTTCTGAAGTAAAGCGAAATCCATCAGTAATAAAGTCCTTATTGATGCAGTTTGGTAGATCATAAATAAATGATTCGAAACAGTAGTTGATAATTTCAATTGCGTAATTGTGTTTAATATTACAATACAGTTATACATCAAATGAAACAGCATACGTATTTTTGTCCATTATATTGGTAAATGGTTAAGCATATTGAAATTGTTTCTTATAGAGCTTTGGCATATATATATTTTCAGGAAAGGTTTCAGCAAGGAATATAGATAAATTACCAAAGCGATGTGTCTTGTATATTATTAGACCAATTACAATGTATATTTTTCTGAAATTTATAGATATTTCTTGTTTTGTATTTAATACGTTGTGGTAATCTACTTCTTTATTGGTTACATCAATTCAATATGAGTACGGGGTGTGGTGCTGAAAAGTTCCTCGCAGGAAAGTACCCTTAGGGTATCGCGAAAGGCCGGATTGGAAACCCAAACTTGCGACTTCTTTTACAGGGCTTAGAAAACCTGAAGGATCACTGCTATAAGTGTGTGAATTTGAGAGGAGATAATATTGAATTAAATTTTGTATATTATTTTACCCAAAGCCAGAAATTTTCAGCATTACCTCGTATAGTAAAGCAATCAGTTCTTTCCAAACATTCCTTAGTTTGTAGTTTCTGGATTCTTCATATTATTTGTGTAGTTTTATCTCTTAGTATTTTATGTCCGTAAAATCATCAGCACCTACCTTATCGGCTACTTTTATAAATATGTTCCTGCATAACTTTGAATCCTGGAAATGAGCCCAAAGTTGTCTGGCTGAATTGGACTTTGATGATTTTATTTCTGTTGATTAAATGTGGAGTCTGAAGTAAAGTCAGGAAAATAAAAAATCACTAAGTTTCTGTTGTTTTTATATTTCTAACATTGTTTAAGCCTTATCTTTGCTTTAGCAATAAATCTAGTTGCTTTTCTACATATCAACATAATATAAAGTAACATTTATATAGACTTATACGTATTGTGTACATGCATGCATGTATGTATGTATGTATGTATGTGTGCCTGTATTCATGTATATATATATATATATATATATATATATATATATATATAAATATATATATATATATATATATATATATATATATATATATATATATATATATATATATATATATATATATATATATATATATAAGAAAAGAACGAAACTGCACATACTTTACTTAGTTTTAATATATTTTTTGATATATTTTATATTGTATTTGTCGACCGGTTTTGCTTTCGCTAATCATGACATTGAAATTATTATAATTTTGTATTTTCTTAAGATTTTAGTTCATGTGTGTGGTGAAGTTTATGAATGAATGATTCAACAAGTAGAAAAATCTAAGGAGAGGTGATCATTATTATTGGGGACAGGGGAAGCAACCGTTCATCTTTTGGATGGGATGAATATACACAAAACCTCAAAAGCTAAAGTAGTGAGAAGAAATATGTACAGTGATGTGCATATGATCATGAATTAAAATATGATCATGAATTAAAATATATGCTGAATAGAATATATGCTTAATAGAATAGAAATTCCGATCCTTCCAGTAGGTTGGGGCATGTTCCACAGTTTGGCCGCCTACATCTTTTAACCGTTAGTTTCGTGGCTGTTATGTAAAGCTTTGCATTTGTTAGGAGTCTTTTTAGCGATTTATGTTGCTTTTTGCATTTGATGAATTTGTGTGTTTTCAGAATGTTGCTTATTTTTGGATCTCTAGTGAGCATTGGTATATTTTGTACAATATGTTGTAATCCTCATTGTTTCTAGAGTTGTGAGTTGATATATACAGTAGTGTTTTGAGATGAGGTGTGGTGTTACGTTTTGTTGCCATTAGTGTTTTAATCTCTAATGAAACTGTTGATGTAATTTCATCAAGGGTTTCAGTAGGATGTCTAGAAAATTGCTTAGGCGATGGGTTTCAAAGGCTGGGCCAGCTATAATGGGTCTCAACGTTAAGTCTTCTGGCGCTTGGATGTGTATGCGTTTTCCTGGTGATTGTTTGTTGGTTTCATTAACTATCTTGCTCTTGTATATTTTAGGTAGGCCGTAAAAAAGATTAGGTTTACATTTAGAGTTCGTGATATAATCTATTTATTTTTCTATCTGGCCTTTTCCATGTAGTAGTATTAAGGATGCAAGATTTACCATTATTTTTCGCTGTTTATTGTTTACAAATTTTTCGCAGAAGATATCGTTTTCTAGCATGGATAAAACTAGATTTTTGTAGTATTCTGTGTCCATCACGACTACAGCACTTCCTTTGTCTGCTTCTTTAATTGTCAGTTCTTTGTCGCTTTGTAGTTCAATTAGATTTTTTCCATTCTAGATTGTTGAGGCTTGTATTAAGTTTTCGCTTATGGAAAGTATTTGGGAAATTTTGTATATGGCCGCAGAAGTCATCTAGTGTTTTATTTCTACCTTTAGGTGGAATATAATTACTACTGTTTTTAACCAGTGGTTCATACTCGTTGTTGTAGTCTGTGAGTCGTAGTTCTCGGCAGAATTCGGAAATATTGTCTTTAATTTCATTCTGGCTAGATCTTCATGGGGCTGTGGTAAATTTTAATTCTTTAGCTAGTATATTGATTTTGGTTGCAGAGAGAGTTTTCTTTGATAAATATGTTACTTTAGGTTTCTCCTGTATGTATTGTACCAACGTGTGTCTCTGTTTCTCTCCGTTTGGTCTAAAAAGTGTTTGCTGTAATTTAGTTGGTAGGATCTATCAGAGTTAGTATTGTTATTAATTATATTAGGATTGCTAGGAGGCTGCTGTTGCTGTCTGAGTAAATTTGGTTGAAAGTACAGGGTGCGGGTTTCTTTGTTGGAATAAATTGTTGGGGTACTTAATTATGTGTGAGATGCTGAGAAGTTGCTTTTGCTGTCTCGGTAAATAGGCTGAAATTCCGTAGCTTTAGTTTCTTCGATGAGGGGTGCAGGAAACCCCTTGGACATTTCTAGCTGTTGGAGAGAAATAGTAAATTCTAATCCTAGATTAGCTTCTTCTCATATTTCTTATTTGTGAGTTGTCCTACTACCACATTGAGAACTGTTT
Source organism: Octopus bimaculoides (assembly GCF_046866305.1). NCBI lineage: Eukaryota > Metazoa > Mollusca > Cephalopoda > Octopoda > Octopodidae > Octopus > Octopus bimaculoides. The sequence goes on along the minus strand of NC_142929.1, from coordinate 166,792,814 downwards.
ACTTTCAAGTGAGAAGTAAGCTTTGTGTGTTTGTGTTCTTTTTAATATTTATACTTTGATCTAGTTGGACGTTTAGTTATTTCTGTAGATGTATTTGCTCTAGATTTTTTTCAGGAAGGGGTAATATACAACCAAACTTCACAGTTTTCGCCATCTACTAGTGCAAAGAAACAATTTCTAGTCAAGAACGTTGGAACAAAGAAAATTCGTTCATCGAAAATTACAGAACCCGTCTAAATATGAATGCATAACCAATTTTGATTCCAGCATATATTTTAATTCATGATCACATACACATCACTACATATTTCTTCTCACTACTTTAGCCTTTAAGTTTTTGTGTATATTTATTCCATCCGTAAGATGAACAGCTACCTCTCCTGTCTCCAATAATAACGATCACCAGTTACCTCCCCTTAGATTTTTCTACTTGTTGAATCATTCATTCATAAACTTCTCCACACACTTCATGGACTAAAATCTTCTTAAGAAAATACGAAATTACAATAATTTCAATGTCCTGATTAGCGAAAGTGAAACCGGTCGACAAACAATTTAAAATATATTGAAACTATGTAAAATGTGTGCATTTTCGTTCTTTTATTTTATATTTTATATATACATTTTGCATTACAGCTCAAGTATAAATTCTAATATATATATATATATATATATATATATATATATATATATATATATATACATACATACATATATATATATATATATATATATATATATATATATATATATATACATACATATATATATATATATATATATATATATATATATATATATATATATATATATATACATATATATATATATATATATATATATATATATATATATATATATATATATATATATATATATATATATATACAAATATATATATATATATATATATATATATATATATATATATATATGTATGTATGTATGTATATATGAATGAATACATATATACTTTATTCGTGGGTCAATAATGCTACTAGTGGCTCTATATCGATAAAAATCTCTCAACAGTTATCAAGCTTGCCACGTTCCCATGTGACAGGCTTTATAATTGTTGAGAGATTATGAAAACACTGGTAGATTCGTTAACCCACAAATATAGAATATTTATCCATCAATTCGCTGTTGAGTACTCATTCTCAATGTTCAATGCGCCTGCCAACGCGCTGTGGACCGGTTTAACTTTTCCAGGCGTCCCTCTCGACTCAACATCTCCCCAGCCGAACTCTCGGCCCTTCGATCCCTCCGACGCCGCGCGGACATCATCATAAAACCGGCTGATAATGGTGGAGCCGTGGTGGTATGGCGCGCGGACCTCTACAAGGCCGAAGCACTCCGCCAACTTCGAGATACCTCATTCTACCGCCCTCTGCCCTCCGACCCCACGCCCAGCTACCAACAGTCTGTGTCCTCCGCTATCCATGACCTCATCCTCTCCTCCCGTCTCCCCGCCACCGCCTCCAACCTTATTGTTCGCACCCCACGCACCCCCACCATTTACCTCGTCCCCAAGATCCATAAACCGAACAACCCTGGCCGCCCCATCGTCTCCGCCTGCAACTGCCCCACCGAGCTTATCTCAAAATACTTAGACCGTGTCCTCGCCCCCCTAGTGGCTTCTCTCCCTTCCCACATTCAACACTAATCACGCGCTTCGTCTATTCAACTCTTTCTCCTTCCCTCCCGGCCCTTTTAAGCTTCTCTTCACTCTAGACATTCAGAGCCTCTATACGATGATCCCCCACGACGAGGGGCTGCGTGCCCTTAAGTATTTCCTAGACCAACGCCACAACCCACAACCCGACACCTCCACACTCATTCGTCTGGCTGAACTTGTCCTATCTCTTAACTGCTTCTCGTTCGCGGGGGATATCTACCAGCATGTCCTCGGGAGTGGCCATGGGGACGAGAATGGGCCCCAACTACGCGAACCTCTTCGTTGGTTATGTTGAGGCCCAAATATTCGCAAGTTTCACTGGTCCTACTCCCGAACTATACGGTCGTTATATCGACGACTGTATCGGTGCCACCTCACTCTCCCGCGAACATCTTGATTCATTCCTCTCTTTCGTTCAATCCTTCCATCCTGCCCTCCACTTCTCCTGTACTATCTCTGACACCTCTGTCCCCTTTCTCGACATTTCGGTCAGCATCCTTCACTCCGCTCTTAGCACCTCCATCCACTACAAACACATAGACTCACACTCCTATCTCAACTTCTCCTCCTCCCACCCTAAACACACAAAACTTTCCATCCCCTATTCCCAATTCCTCCGTCTACGCAAACTTTGTAGTGACAGCCATGACTTTGAGACTCAGTCTCAACTCATGGCTCGCCACTTTAGCCTGCATGGATATCCACCCACCACCATCCACACCGCCCTTGCCAGAGCATGTTCCGTGGACCGTGCATCTGCTCTCTCCCCCCGAACCGGCCCTGCCGTTTCCCGCCTCCCTTTTCCCCTCACCTACCATCCCACCACCCTACCCCTCCAACGCTCCATTCTCCGAGCTTTGCGGCGCCTCCAGTCCGACCCCTCCACCTCCCACATCTTCCCTAATCGACCCCTCCCTTCCTTCAAACGAGCCCATAGCCTACGAGACCTCTTGGTCCACAGCTTCTTCCCCAACCCAACCTCCCAACCTGGCTCGTTCCCTTGCTCCCGCCCACGCTGCCGCACTTGCCCTTACCTCTCCAATACCACCCTCCTCACCAGCACCCATCACCGACCCTATCGCATCACCGACTCCTTCACCTGCACTTCCACTAACATTATCTATTGTATCTCCTGCTCTCTCTCCCATTCTCTGTACATCGGACAAACGGGGCGCCGCCTGGCCGACCGATTCGCGGAACACCTCCGAGACATCAACGTTGGCAATGACACCCCGGTGTCACGCCATTTCCGTTCTGCTGGTCACTCCTTGCAGCAACACCTGTCCGTGTTTGGATTGCCCATGCACAGGGGCCATCCGGACTCCCGTTTGCGCTGTGAACCGGGATTAATCTTCTCTCTTCGCTCCTTTGCACCACATGGGCTCAACTCCCCTCCCCTCTTCATCTAACCCACTCCCCTGCCTCTCTCCACCACCCTCCCTCCTACCACCCTCTCTCCCCTCTCCTCCCCCTCCCCCCTCCTGCTCCGACTCCTACTTATCTGTACGTCTCTTCACCTCTCTTCACTCCTACTTCTCTTCACTCCTACCTCTCTTCACTCCTACTTCTCTTCACTCCCACTTCTCTTCACCCCTACTCTTTCTCTCCTCTCTCTTACTCTCTTACTCTCTCTCTCACTCTCTTCTCTCTTACTCTCCCCTCTCTCACTCTTACTCTCTTACTATCTCTCACTTTCTTCTCTCTTTCTCTCCCCTCTCTCACTCTTACTCTCTTACTCTCTCTCACTCTCTTCTCTCTTACTCTCTCTCTCACTCTCTTCTCTCTTTCTCTCTCTCTCACTCTCACTCTCACTCTCTTCTCTCTCACTCTCTTTCTCTTCCTCTCTTTCTCTTCCTCTCTTTCTCCCTCCTCCCATACCCACCTTCCCCCTCTCTTATATCCACCTTCCCCTTCCCCCTTCATCGTCAACCCTCCCTCATAAACTCATCCCACCCCACCCCAACACACTCCTACTCTACTTTCCACTCCACCCCATCCAGTTCCTTACACCCACCCCCTACCCACATTCCCCTACCTCCACCCCCACCCTCAGCCTAACCCACACTCCACCCATGCCTTCCCCACCTCCCAACACCCTCGCAACACACCACGCACACACTACAACTGACCAACTCCTTTCTCCCCTCCCCGTTTTCACACATGCATACGTCAAGATCACCAGCATTCTCTCTCTCTCACACACACACACACATACAGCTCCTCGTTCTTCGATCACCGTTCTTTCTCCCCCTTTGTTATCTCCCCCTTTTCTTCGCTCTCCTGTGTAAACTTTCTAACTTCCGGTCAGCAGAAGCTATGATAGACCGTTGACCAACACCATTCAATTTTTTTTCTCCGTGTTTTTCTCCGTATTCTTTCTGTTGAAGAGCGTAGCTCGAAACGTTAAAGATTTTCCGTATTCCCGAGCGTCATACTAATACATCATCTTGTTGTTTACACCACCTGTCCTCGTCTGTTATTGTTTTTTTTCGTACATTCTCCCATATATATATATATTTGATAAGTATATTTACTATATATGCATAGGCATATATAATGGATAATATGTATATATTTCATTTAGAAAAATGTATTCCTACCCAATAAAAAAAGTATTGATAAGAGCACTATAAAATTTCATTGATCAAAATGTGTTTAATTACGTAAACCTAAATAGCAATGAATTTTCGAGTTCCTTAATTTTATCTCTTACGGTGAAATTAATCAATGGCAATATTTATTGGGATATATTTCCTTGATATCAAAGTCAATATATTCGAAATAAATTCGGATGATATCGGGAATTTAACTACATAGAGCAGACGTCAATAAATCATTAACCTATATCAATGTATATATACACACAAAAGACGATATATATATATATTCATGAAACGAATGCACGGGGACTGATTTCTGTTTATCTATTCTCTCCCCACTTATTCTTTGGTTTACTAAAATAAAACGCGCCAGCCAATACACTGATATGAAAACTTTCAAAATCGTCGCATTTTTCCTATAGCACTTTTACTAAATAATTCCAAGTTAGTGTCTCTTTTCCCCTTCAACGAACTCGAGTTATCATACGTGATAAAATAGCAATAGCCTGTCGACAGAAGACAGCCAGCTCTTGGGCTTCTGTGGAAGACTGGTGAGGTTTAATCACGTTC
>NC_142929.1:166770466-166782966 GCF_046866305.1 Octopus bimaculoides | reverse complement strand
TAAGTTTTAAAACTGACATGAGAGAGAGAGATCTTAATATCATATTTGAGACATTGGGCAATTCAGAAAGATTGGGCAACTGTATTGCAGCATTGCTCAAGTATCAAGAATGTTGCTGCTGTTGCACGTACAGGAACCTCTAAAGCAACACACACTACTTGACGCCTCTTGTCATGTCATTTATAAAACTCACTTTATTAGAGTGGCCAAATCGGCCCCCAAATAGTACATATCAAACCTAATTGGATAATGGACAGTTCAAAGTCTTTCTGCTGGACAATAATCCAACAATATTTGACAGACCGTTGAAATTGCAGTTAGTCTAAGATACACGCGAATTACAATGTATTCTCGATGATGGGTCAGATGGCTTTTGACTGAACATCTATAGCGTGATATATTTAGGTTAAAACAAAAATGTGACAAAGAAAACACCGGGGAAGTAGTAGTTTTCAGTAAAAATGACGATATTAAGTATTTACAGAACGATTATAAAAAGTCAAACTGAGTTGAAAAGTGTGAGTCTCTTTAGAGATGTTTGTTTGCATAGAACTAGCAACATCTCTGATTCGTAATCAGAACGTCTTCAATATAGATCAACAAGCTATTAATACCGAAATGTTACCTAGTTCAAAAAAAATAATTACATTAGTATGATGTGAGATCATAATATATTGTGGGTGACAAGGCAGTGAGCTGTCTTTACGTTCTGAGTTCAAATTCCGCCAAGGTCGACTTTGACTTTCATCCTTTCAGGGTCGATAAATTAAGTATCAGTTGCAGACTGGGGTCGATCTAATCAACTGGTCCCCTCCCCCAAAATTTTGGGCCTTCTGCCTAGAGGAGAAAAGAATATATTGTGGGTGGGAGAATGTATAGCAATTTTAGGAATGTAATTGTCACAACATGTATACTCTGTGTGAGATAAAAGTCGAATTCGCCTTCCTTAGTAGGTGTAATGACTGTGCATTAGTGTTCTCGAAAGTGACTCTGTTGTCTTGTTCCCACCGTTTCACATGACGTACCTTACTTAAGCGGTGCAGTCTGTTACAAGTCCTCAAGATGTGGGCACTGGTAACGTACAAAATCCTTTCCAGCAACATACAAAATCTTTTCTGCTATAAACACACGGACTGAAATATTTTGTAGAGAAGTGGGGCTCGTCGGTAACATAGGCGCCAGTGCATGACTGGTACTTATCGACTTCGATAGGATGAAAAACAAAGGTGGTTACGGCGGAATTTGAACGCAGAACACAAAGACGGAGGAAATTTCGCTAAGAATTTTATCCGGCATGCTAACGATCCAACCGTCTCGCCGCCTTACTGGCTATATAGATATTGAAACATCGGTAGGTATCGGTTGATTATGACAGGTCTTTGGAAATCAGACGGTGAGACGCATCATAATGTAACTCCTGATAAATTAACATAATGTTCTACTGGAATACACGAACACTCAGGTCCCCAATATGTAAAATTGTAGTGGTTATCTGTGCCATTTAATTGAAATGTAGCTTCTCCTTCTTCTATAGTATCGCTCAAAAACTCCACTTTTCCGCCCGGGTCATCTTCATTGAGAGCATGGACTATACTACAAACGTAATTTTCCCCGATTGCAGCGCTCGAAAATGCGATAGTCACATGATTATGAAATTGGTATCTCACGACTCACTTGCCACGCAGGTTTTCTTAAACACTGGAAATGCATTGTTAACACTTTCTCTTGCTTTGATGGGTTCATCGACATTTGCAGTCTTCTGCAACGTATCTTGTAGTCATTGTGAACTGCTCCAATTTTAATTCGAGCGATGGTAAGTGGCACGTAGGTTGATCTATTAGATATTATCTCCTAAAGTGTCTTTGAACTTCGACTACCTTTTTGAAATTCAAGTACCATTATAAAATAAATTCCCTTTGTTCAAAGTTTTGACTGGCTCCCTTCGTTAAGTCTAAAGTTTTAGATTTAAAAGAAAATGAATATTAAATTATCAGCTGTTAAATTGTATGTTCATTTTTAGGTACACCCTTTATATATGCCAGTTAAAAAGGAGCCCATGGTTAAGTACATGTGTCATTACTAACCAAGTGTTCTCCGTTAACGCTGATAGATTTATCATGTATTTCTATTCAACATCATTCTTTTAATTTCTTCAAACTCTGCTTTATAAATCGGTTTGGTCAGCTTTTCTGCATTTAGTCGGTCTAGTTATAAAATTGTTTTACCTATACCGATGAAAAACAGATTAAACGCTCTTGATGATAATATTCTTTTTTACATCTGCGGTTTTATTTTGTATCATTGAAGTCTCTAGGCTCTTCCATGGTTTGCGCGTTGATAAATTGAAAATGTCAAAAACGTGACAACAAACAGATTTGATTTAATAACGTGAGCATGTTTGGTAAAAATATTCCACATCAGTTGAACTTCTTTTCTAAAGAAGATAAAATTTTTAGTTTATGTCACATGTTTTAATCAAAACTAAGGTTATATTCAGTGATCATTAGAAATATGACATTAAGATATTATTCACTGCCACGTAGAGACAATCATACTTTCATCAATACACAGAAATAACTATGTGTTTATGAATGTATATGAATATATGTCAATATAAATATAGAGACCATCATAAATAAATAAATTTATATGGATATCCACATACAATAATCATTATTTTATTGGCGTTCATGAGTGACTGTTGTACATTTGTTTATATGTGCATCATATATATATATATATATATATATATATATATATATATATATATATAAGGTTATGAAGGGTATTGGATTCAACCAAACCCAAAGATACACGTAATACCGAGCAAGTTCTGTATATCGGCTAGTTTTGCCCCTTTCGTTGTATAAACATGAGTGGGGAATATAGCATAGGTCGTGTATTAGCCTCTGTGTGTATAAAGAGAGAAAAGGATAAAGAGACCAATGGCAAAGTTAGAAATATATTTTATTTTATTTTATTTTTCTAACTTTGCCATTGGTCTCTTTATCCTTTTCTCTCTTTATATATATATATATATATATATACTTGTTATCAGTTCAAATATGATTCAGATATATTCGAACCCGTAAGAAAGTCATTCACTATTATATTTCAAGGAAAACATTTTTCGCAACAAATAGCAAGGTGTAAACGCATCCAGTCTTTTTTCCTTAACTGAACTGCTAAATGCATGCTTTTCGGAATAATATCTCCGATTCAGTGACAGGTACAGAAAAGGGAAACGATACGAACTGACACGAGAAACCAGCCCCTGTTATGATGTTCCCGTCATCGCTGAATAATTAGTTGCACTATTCAGCGACTCACCGTGATTTAAATAAGAGGTGATAAGTAGTGATACATATAAATAGAAACTTGTTACCAATTGAAATATGCTTAAGACATATTCGAAGGTGTAAGAAAGTGATTCAGTGTATTTTGTTATGGAGAAAATTTCTAGCTGTAGACAGAAATGCAGTAAAACAATGAGTGAGTTCCCCGCGCAGTCTATTCGTCGCTGAGTGAGATCTGCCGAGTGACTATATAATGAAGCTCACTGATTTTTTTTAAGAGCCTGGTGCGTTAACTTGCCATGAAATATTTTGAAATGTAGTCTGTTGTATTACAGCTCAGATATATTTCTCTGTCTGTCTCTCTCACTCTCTGACACACACACACACACACACACACACACACACACACACACACACATACATACACATACACACACACATATATATATACTCACAAACACACACAAATATAAAGCAAAATTATAAACAACGCCAAGGCGATGTAATAAAATGAAAAAAATATTTCAAGTTTAACTTCAGGGAAGCAAAAGCAAAATTTATTTAGGTTTCGAGCATATGGTCTTCTATAAAATCGAGAGAGAAAGAACAAATGTGTCTCAGTTAGACAGCCAACGAATGCTGAAATGGCTAGAAGTATGAAGCGTATGCTGGAGGTCGTCAGTGACAAGAGGCATAACTGTGAGAGGTGACTTGTGGCGCGGAAGGCATGGGGGAAAACTAGGAATCTGACATATGTGTATGAAAGCGCGCGTACGCGTGTGTGAGGTTGATGTATGCTTGTATATTTGTGTTCCTGCATGTTCATATACGTGTGTGTGTCCATGTTTCGGTTTATGTGTGGTTACGTGGGGCTATCTGACATATGTGTGTCTGTGAAAGTGCATGTCTGTGTATGAAGCTATAGTGTGCCTTTCTACTGCGTATGTTTGTGCGTGTGTATGACAATTGATAGAGATGTTACGTAGAATAAAGGTGAGAAAAGTTGTAAGAGTTGGGAAATGTAGGTGTATTATTCTATATTAAGTCCGAAGGTGGGTAGTACGAGGAAAATAAGTGTTGATGGTAGTGTGTGTGAAGTAGAAAGAAGTATTGTGTAAATCTAAGTTTATGCATATGCAGTTTGAATGTGTTGGTGTGCGTGTGGTGTTAGGCAGTAAGTTCAACATTGTAGTGTTGGTGTGTGGATTTTAGAAATTGAGGAGATAGTGGAATCGTAAGTGGTGGGTGGCGTCTGTAAGTGTGTGTGAATGAAAGGCTTAAATGAAAAGGGGTGAAGATTTCGACTCCGAGGGATTAAAGTGGGAAAAACAAAATTAATTCTAGCTTCAGACGCAGACGGTTCGAACAGATGTTGCAAGAAAGGACTAGTTGAGCAGAAATGGCGCGAGATTGGGGTGTCGTTACTGAGTCGGTGGTAACGAAGGCGCTCGGCAAAGGCTCAGCCTGATATCGACCCGTTTGTCCAATATACGGAGCGTGGCGAATTGAGCAGGATATGCAGTTAATCAAATTACTTAAGGTGTAAGGAGTCGGTGACTTAGATGAAATAGTTGTGTACCGGTGAGGACGCTGGCGCTAGAGGAAGCGATAAGAGCGGCAGTATGGGCGAGAACAAGGGAATATGCAAGGTTGAGTGCAGTGAGCGGGGAAAGAGCTACAGACTAGTCGGTCAAGTAGGATGCAGTCACGTTTGCCGAAAGGGAAGGCGGGTTGGGGAAGATGCGGGCGTGATCCGATAAGAGTTGAGTTGACGGAAAGCGGGTAAAGTAATGTGTTGTTGGGGTTGGTTGGGGGATGGTAGTTAAGGCGGAATGGGGGTGAGCAAGGTCAGGACGAGTGCGAGTAGAGAGGACTGATGTGCGGTCAAGAAACCGAGCATAGGCGATGGACGCTTGGATAACAGTGGTGAGTTATAACCCTAATGTGAATTGGCCGCCATAGTGCTTATTAGAGAGCTTACGAAGACGGTAAAACTGAAAGAAGGAGATGAAGAGTTTGATGTATATAGGACGGAAGAATGTAGTCTGACACGATGCACAAAGTGTTATACATGAGGTCGGGTCCGAAATTTGTTGCTGGACAGAATAAGCAATATGAAACGGAGATCCTCTACTAAAGAGAAAACGCCCAGCTTCAGACAGCGGAAGCTCAGGCGGAATAGTTACAGCAGAATGAAGAAGAGTGGAATGGTGTAAAAAGGCGGTGAGGTGGAGAAGGGGTGGTGGTAGGTGCGGTCGGCTGAGAAGAATAGGGAAAGAAGAGGTAGTAGGTGCGGGGTGTCAGCGGAAGGGGATGAGAGAGTGGTCACCAATGGAGTTTGGGGTGCGATTGGTAGGCGTTCTCAGGATTGAGGAGGTGATGGGTGTACTGGCGTTGGGTGGGACAAGACGGAGGGATGATTGGAGTTTGAAGTGCTTGGTGCGAGCAAGAAAGTTGGGGAGAAAGCGGTTGAGGTGGAGGATGAAACGGAAGGTGGAGGATGAAACGGAAGGTGAAGTGGACAGCGAAGCGAGAGCAACAGTAAAAGACCATAATGTAGGCAGGTGAGAGAAATCCGTCATGGGTTCATACTTTGAAGAAACTAGAGAGGACGGTGGAAAACATGACGTGGAGGAGAAGTGGTGTCAAGGATAGGTTCGATGGAGGTGGCAGACTGAGAGGTAGGGTAGAAATGGAAAGGAAGCCTATAGTGGAGGAGGCAGCGACTGAGGACGAAGATAAAGCGAGAGAAGCGGCGTTTTTTTTTTTTTGAAGGTGTTAAGGAAATGCTGAGAGACAATTTGACGCAACAGATTGAAAACGTGATGAGGTAAAGTTTGCAAATGGAGGAGGAAGAATTTCAGATCAGTTATGTTGATGGAGCAAGTGGGGTGGAACGTGAGACAGAAGGTAAAGAAGGAATGGCAAGTTTATAAAGTTAGCAGAATTCATGAACTCGTGGTAGATTCAGGAAATACAAATCAACAATACAGTAAGGGCCTGGAAGGTGGTAATCCAAGTACAGTTCAGTGGTAGTCCTTGAGAGGATGAAATAGTCCAGAAAGGGAGGAGGAGGTCAAAGAGAGGATGAGGTAGTCCAAGAGAGGAAGAAGTGCAGTCTAGGCAAGATCTAAGTGCAAAAATTACATATAACACGAAAGAAAAACGTGCGGTTTTTAGACTGGGGACTTTATCCATACATTTATGAATAATTGTATTTATAAATGCATATTTGTGTAGTATCTTCACTTTTTGATTATGTTAATTCATCTAATGAAAATGATTTTATTTCTAATAAAGAAATGAACTTCATCACTGGAACATAGATATCAACGGTTATGACTTATGAGTTCAATTATATAAACGTCTTACATAACTTTTAGATTCCGTTTGCCAAATGCCAGATGAAAGTATATTTTCTGCATCTAATATTCTCCCAATTAAATCAATAATTACATCTACAAATGTAAATTTATAACCTGCGTAAATGAAACTTTGAACTCCGAGGTTTCATTTATACGTTTTACTTCTATAATAATATTCATATTTACTAAGCAAAAGCTAAGCAACAACCCTAAAACTGCACAATTTGTTTTTCTTTAATAGATGCAGAAGTGGCTGTGTGGTAAGTAGCTTGCCTGCCAATCACATGGTTCCGGGTTCAGTCCCACTGCATGGCACCTTGGGCAAATGTCTTCTACTATAGCCTCGGGCCGACCAAAGCCTTGTGAGTGGATTTGGTAGACGGAAACTGAAAGAAGCCCGTCGTATATATATATATATATATATATATATATATATATATATATATACATGTATGTGTGTGTATATGTTTGTGTGTCTGTATTTGTCCCCACCCCCCGACATCGCTTGACAACCGATGCCTGTGAGTTTACGTCCTCGTAACTTAGCGGTTCCGTAAAAGAGACCGATAAAATACGTACTAGGCTTACAAAGAATAAGTCCTAGGGTCGATTTGCTCGACTAAAGGTGGTGCTCTAGCATGGCCGCAGTCAAATGACTGAACAAGTAAAAGAGTATAAGAAAGATGTAATATCATTTAATTGAGTTTTATTAGGCTCGAGAAAAATTTTGGTGGAAATGCAGCAATTATTCTTTTAGGAAATCAAATGGTTCACTTTCTAATTTATTTTAGAGATATTATGTAGTGATCACCTTTTTCTATATGTGTATATATGCTTAATTTCGCTTTCCTCCGACCAAATTACAAGGATTTTCATGGTTTGAGGTTGTAGCGGAAGACTGTTTGTTGGCCGAGGTGACGCAAAATGGAAGTGGACCCAAGACAACTTGGTGGGGAAACAAGCTTCTTACTACAGCCAGGCCTGCACTTGTGTAAATATATAGGTAGAGGCGTAACTATGCAGTAAGAAATTTGGTTCCCAACTATATGGTTCCGGGTTCAGTCCCACTGAGTGGCAACTTGGGCAAGTGTCTTCTACTATAGCTTCGAGCTAACCAAAGTCTTGTGAGTGGATTTCGTAGATGGAAAATGAAAGAAGCCCGTCATTCATAAATATGCATGTATATCTCTGTGAGCGTGTCTTTGTGCCTTTGTTTGTCCCACACCATCAACACTTGATAACCGGTGTTGGTGATTTTGCATCCCCGTACCTTAGCGGTTTGGCAAAATTGACCGATGGGATAAGTAGCAGGCTTAAAAAAGAAGTTATATATATATATATATATATGAAATGAGGTGCCATATATATGCATATACATATTATATGTAAAAAATACAAAATGGGACAAGAACGCAAAACATCCAGACAGTTAGGTGATACAAAAAAGGAACAACAAAACATCCAGATAGACGATACAAAGAAAACAAGGACGCCTCATTCGGAGTTTTCTTTCCTCAGTCTAGTTCCAGATTATCTTTGCAATTTCGGCTGGTCATACTCGAGATTCCTCCAATCTGGCCAGCCCCAAGAAAAAACTAAGCTAAGATCATTAGATTCCTTGGAAGAAAGCAGCGAATGTATACGAAAACAAGGACGGAAAAAACGGAGAATGTTACACAAATACAAATAACATGACATAGCAACAGGTGTCTTTCGACTAAGGACGTATTGAATTAAGCTAGCGTGTGCGGAAGTAAAGCCTTACAGGAGGGATATAAGATTTCACAGGCACAATCTCCTCTTATAGATGTAATAATCCATTCTTCTACTATTACCGTCTCTGATGAAGGGCTACATGGAATTTTCCCTGAAACAGCTGTAAGACTTTATTCATAAAATATAATTTTACTTACGCCATTGGCCTCTTTATTTTATTCTTTTATATACATATATATATATATATATATATATATATATATATATATATATATATATATATATATATATATAGATAGATAGATAGATAGATAGATAGATAGATAGATAGATAGATAGATAGATAGGGTGATAAATTCAATATTAATATAATTTAAATCCAAATGGCCTGGCATATAAAAAAATCTGAAAACTCAGAAGAAATATTTCTGCAGGACATCATTTTTCTTTGTGGTTTGGTCGTTGATGACCTCTTTCTAGCATATTAGATGTCCACCTATTGGTCATCCCTTATACACGTATATATATATATATATATATATATATATATATATATATATATATATATATAGAGAGAGAGAGAGAGAGAGAGAGAGAGGATAAGAAAATTTGTGTTTCTTGCTTCGAAAAGTCTATCACTTCGGATCTGTACTGTGATCCGCAGGACAAATTAAACGCAGTGATCCACCAGAGGCGTCCATCTCTTAATAATCGTAAGATACCGAGGCTTGGCCTGGAGGTTTTGCCACATAATCCTTATTCGCCTGATATTACGCCTTCAGATTCTCACATTTTCCGGTCTCTTCCAAATTCCTTGAATGGACGGATATTCAACTCTGAAAAGAATGGAAAAATTCACTTAGAAGAGTTTTCAGCTAGCAATAACAGAAAATCCTTTGAGCAGAAAATAATTGATCTACCCACAAGAACAAATTGGTAATTATATCATTGATTGAATAAAGTACTTTGTTTTTAATGCCTATCATATTTTCGCTAACAAAACCGAACAATCTTTCTAGCCAATCCTACACGTGGTGCGTGTGTGTGTCTGTGCGCGTGGGCGTGTTTGTATGTGTGTGCGTTTTCTCACACGTGCACAAACTTACAGTCCTACACGCAATTACAATAAGCTGTTACGAAGACAGAAAGTAATAAGTCTTATATAAAGTATAAAGCTATTACATTTTCTTACAAAAATGACATAGTTTTTGCATTACGGTTTTCCCAAGATACTATTCAAATAATTCCCGTACAACATAAATCTCACTCTTATGCTATCATAAATGATAATTTTGACGTTACCTAATATCAATCATTACTATGGATGAGTGAATATTCTATGAGTTAAACAGTTCTATAGTCTCGACTATTCTCGAATATTATTCCATCGACATGACAAAATATTAATAAAAGTTGCCCTGTTTTATATACTCTGCTGTCTCATCATAACTAGTGTAATATATGGTGCGTTATAATATATTAGTTATAATAATGATATAATATTAGTTATAATATTAGTTATAATAATGATGCGGTAATTTTTTTCTATAAATGCTTGTATCTCTGTGTCCATATATTTGCTTTTAAATGCGCGTATTTTTTTATATTTTGTAGCGTTAACTCATTTTATGTATGTGTTTATTCACGTAATAATTGATCCAACCAAACATACTTTAACACATATATACCCACATTGAAAATATATATTTATATCTAAATGCATGTTTTATGAATACAGAAAATGCTACAATTTCCCAAAATAACATGTTTATATAACTACTTCTTCTGAATTAACATAGATTTCCAAACATAAAGCGCATTGATTTCGACAAGAAACCTATAATAATTTCTTTTTAGATATTACTCATTATAAGCTGATGTTTTTCGTAGGTCTAATAATTAATTTAATGAATAAGAAAACAAACCACAGAAACTGCTTAAATTATAGATATTTTATGATCAGATTAATGCAACATTGGATATAGTTTTGGATACGTAGATAGTAACGAGAGTAAATATATATATATATATATATATATATATATATATATATATATATATATATATATATATATATATATATATATATATATTGAATTCTAACTAATTTGTTTATTGTGCATTTAGTTGCATTCTCACAATAGATTTACAGAGTCTAAACCTCATTGGAAATAAATGTTAACATATCGTTTTAGTTGCATATTTATCAGTTATTTCTATGTATTGTAATTGTATTATTAAAGCTGTATAGCAAGGTTGTTTGAATGTCGTGTTCTAGGAAGTTAGTGATGATTGTAGTATTTTGGGCATAGATTTCGTTTATAGTCTTGTCGATTTATGACTAGAAAGAAGACATGACGTTGCAAAAAATGTATAGTTGCAAAAGGTTATGTATCTTATGCTGAATGGTTCGTTTAGACGAAAGTATAACAGAATGCAAGGTACCAATTATTGTGAAAGTGTCAGAGATCCATGGAAATATAATACGGATTGGTGTGTGGTCAATAATGATAAGATACAAAAGAAAAATAGAAAAACTGAATTACAAATGGAAAGAATGTAAAATAGATATTTGAAGAGGTCTATCGATGAGGAGGTAAATTGCCTGGCGATGACCATGGAAGTGGAAAATGTCAATGTTAAAGAGTTTGATAATCAGCACGATGGATTCTGTTTAACTGTGGGCATTATTGCATTTCCGTGAACAATGGCTTCCGGTTATATGACAATTAGGGATGAGGTAAACGTCAGCAGGAGAGCCATTAAACATAACTAGTTTTACTGCCACGAAAATCGCTAATATGATTTCTTTCATAGGTTGATAATTTAATGAAAAGATTCCATTTCACCCACAGTGCCAGGGCCGAATGATCAGGTCATAAAATTATCGATTTTTACCCGGTTGCATCAAATGCTTGTAGTTTTGAAGTCAGTGATATTCCTTTATTTTATATAACATGTAAATATTTCTTGATACTGTTCAATTCTATTTTTAAAACATCCTTCATAAAATATAATTTAAAAAGACTATATGTGTTTGGGCATAACACACTATTATGTGTTTTTACCAGCAGTTTATAGTAATTCTGTTTGCGATACCAGTTCTTACGTCAGAGGCTTTATAAAAAAAAGCAGCCTAATTGCAGCATTAACATTAGAACAAGTATCACAATCTGGCGCCATCCTTGTCGTTAAGTGCCATACACGTCTCCAGTATTTGTCATCTCCAAAATTTATTGCCACCGTCTGACTTTTGAAATATAAACAATCTTTTTTTTTAACATCCTTCATTTAATTTGAACTGTGACCACCATAAGACCATTTCTGCGTGTGTGTTGCTATAAAATGAAAGACATTTGCCCTTTTTATGATAACAACGCGTTTCTTCTTTTTACACTTTCTAACTTACAAGTATTCAACAATAGATAAGATTCTGCACCAAAGGTCATACTGAAAACCAATTATTTACCTATTTACTCACCCATCTATTTATTTATTTATTCATTCATTGACTCACTTATTTCACTCACTTTCCCCCACGAATTATTTACTCGTCTATTCATCTAATCGTTCTCTCAGTCAGTAAATTCGTTTCTCCTTTTATTGTGGTATTTATTATGTTTTTGCGTTCTTTAAAAGGGGTTCATCCATTTTCATACTAGCTTCGTGGAAGTAACACTTCATTACTCTCACCCTCTCTCACTCCCTTTCTTTCTCCTTCTCTCTCTCCTTCTCTCTCTCTCTCTCTCTCTCTCTCTCGCTCTCTGTTTACACACATGCACACACAAATATACCAACGTGTACATTATACTGTAGCACATAATTTATTTATAGATTTTCAATCTACGTTGTACATGTTATATAGATGTAAACACTCTCCCTTTGGAAACAATATCTCCGAGATCAGAAGCGAGACCACAGTAGAACACCTTCCCATCCTTGCGCAAGGATTTTATCCATAACCAAGAATCCCTTTAATTTGTTCAAACAGACAGTGTTAATATACTACTATTGCTAAAGACTCAAGGAAATACTATATATATATTGATTTACTTTTATAACATATAGTTGAGGCATTACAGTATTAATAAATTACGGGTGCATTGACATTATTGTGTATCAA
>NC_142929.1:166720466-166767966 GCF_046866305.1 Octopus bimaculoides | reverse complement strand
TCGAGACTATGTATATTTCCTTTCAAAAAACTTTTCTTTCAACTTTTCCAAAATTTAATTGTTTTCCATACATACAGTTGAAAAAGTCTCCATGATTGCAACCGGTACTGAAATGTTTCTTATAAAATTATTTTAGCATTATCTACCTTGACTTTTTACGACATATATATATATATATATATATATATATATATATATATATATATATATATATATCTGCACAAAGTAGATGTAGGAGTTTTTAAATCAAAGTTGGACCTCTTCCTATCGAGAGTCCCAGATGAACCTACCTCGCGGCAGGAGGTGCAAATGAGGGTTGCTAAATCAAACTCCATTCTTCACCAAGTGCCACATATTGTAAGAGGCTCCCTGTAATAACAGTCTAGCAACACGGTGGTGCATCAGCATGGCCGCAGCTCTAAGCTGAAACTTAAAAAAAAAAAAAAAATATATATATATATATATATATATATATATATATATATATGTATATATATATATATATATATATACACTTGCATACACACACACGCACGATATGCATATGTGCTGCCTGAACATATATCAAGATTTGGTCAGTGATTGTGATACTTATAAAAGTTAACATTTAAATCACAACGAACTTTTAGTACTGAAATGCAAAGGATTTTATTGAGGACAGCGCAATCTCTTTCTTTCTCTCTATATGTCTTTCTATATTTTGTAGTGTCTTACCCTCTCTCTATCTCTCTCTCTCTCGCTCCGTCATTTAATATTTATTTCTCTCTTTTTATCTTTTTATCACTCTCGGTAAGTGTGATCTCATATTCAAACATCCTCAGAATGCGAGAAACAACCACCAAAGTGATGCATACTCATAGAATTGATTCAAACTGACCTTGATATAACGATTTGCTGATATCATTGTTACCAATCTGTTAACTTAGTATCAGTTGAACTATGAATTTAAATTAGATTCATTTCAACATCTAAGGATATCCCTAACACATCCACTATTAGAATAAAGCTTCGTCTCTTTGATAATATATCCTTTTGAAGTGAAATTGGGTTTGGAAACCTAGTGAGCTTTGAGAGAGCAAAGCATATGCGTAATTACATTTGTTGAACACATAAATCCAGGCATCCGATTAGTTAATGATTTAGTTCTACATAAACAACATTAACAGCTTTAACGGCAATATTGACATTATCGAACTACATCATATATACTGATCGACCGATGTTTATCTAACAGCACCATGCAAAACACTAGAGATAATATTCATCTGTATGAAGATGGACCAAAACATTGGTAATAGCGTCAATAGCAGTTGTGATGGTGCTGATTATAATGGTGGTTGCAGTATTGCTGTTGCTGCTGCTTCTATGATAACAGTGATGATGATGCTTCTGGTGATCAAGTCTATTATGTAATTGTTAATTATCTTATTAATTGGTAGCAGTGGTGCTGACGATCATGGTAAACTTTTCATAATTTTTTCATGCTTTCCAATCATCATTTTCCCCTTCAATCATTTACACATCCTCATCAACATCACCATCAGACTATTGTTATAATGATTGTTATTATAATTATTGTTATGGTCACGATAAGGTTCATGATTCTAGCTATGAAAGTATACAGAGATATAACCCCATACAGGTATATAATAAAGAACAGAATTCATACAGTAGTATACATATTGGTATACATATTGGCCCGAAGTTACTGGCAATTACAAGTAGAATTATAACATACGTTGTAGAAGAATTGCTGGAGCTCTCTCACAATAAAGTACTTAAAGTTTTCTACTTTTATATTAATAAAATTTCCAGCTTTATCGGCGTGTACCTGTACTTCGGTAGATTGCTTTAGCGTGTCTTCTGCGTATATACGGTTGCGAGAATGTGCAGCTGTGTGTGGTTGTTTCTAAAGTAGTATTTGTGAATATATACACTACACAAACAATGTCTGTTTCTACTAACCTTCTCCTGTGTCTGGCAAGCTGGCATAATCGTTAGCACGCCAGACAAAATATTTGGTAGCATTTCAGTCTTTCGAAGAGTGTTGATGCAATCGACTTACTCCAACTCCTGAAATTGCTGATCTTGTACAAAATTTGCAACTACTATTATTATTATCAACATTATTGATTTTAATTTTTTTTTCAATATTTTTACCTTTGTATGCTTATTTAAAAAAAATATAAACTTATTTATTCAGTAATTTTTGTTTTACTAATTTTCGATTTATATCTTTACTTTGCATTCCTATTTTTATTGATATGATATTTGCTTGTAGCATTTTGACAGTACTCATCTTTTAACAGAAATCTTACCACCAAGAATGTAATCTGGATTAAAAATTACTTGCCATATAACTTTATCAGAACTCTTATTACTTGAAGATACAAGCCAGTCTTATTTCTATGAAGTAAACTGTTATTGTTGTGAAGACACTAGCTGTATGCCTGTACTTTTAATTTAGCCGCCTGCTACAGCTAGTGTGGTTGGTGCATCATCATCCTCGTATTTAACGGGATCGAAGTGTTTATAGGCACATCAACCCCGTCCATGATTCATGACGAGTGAGCAGGTTATTACATAACTAAAAATATGTAATATCACTTCAAATTATGAAATATATCATGTGCAAATAAATTACCATGTTATGGAAACCTATGTAGCATTCTATGAACCGAGAGCTGTCTATTCATCTACCTTTATTACATTTCTTCACTGCGTGTTGTTTACAGAAATTGGAGTTGTAGTGTACCTAGTATCTTTTAAGCAGTTAGGATTGCGCTGACTGACCTATTGCCTCAATGATACCCTCGGAATATTCGTCAGTATTCCTCCGGAGTACTCAGTCAGTAGAATGCCTACTGGAGGACCAATGAGTTGATAACCAAGTTCATTGAGATCATCACCAATTGATTATTGCTTCGAGTGATGTAGACACTTCTGATGAGGACCTACGTCATTAAATTTGCCATGTTTGTATGTCTATAACGTAGGTTTATATACATACATGCATTAGATAGATAGATAGATGGATGGATGGATAGATAGATAGATAGATAGATAGATAGATAGAGAGATAGATAGATAGATAGATAGATAGATAGAAAGAAAGATAGATATATACATGCATACATTCATACATACACACACACATACATACATACATACATACATACATACATACATACATACATACACACATAGACAGATAAGCAGACAGACTGTCAGGCGCAAATATAGACAACTCTGTACGCTGATTTGTAGCAACAATTTCTGAGGCATGAAAAATGTATGTAACATTAATAATAAGGAGAACAGAGATTTACATATTTAGTTTTATTCCACAGTCAATTACATCGCTCCTTTTCTGTACCGACATATGTTTCTGCTGTATTTTGTGCACAAGACAGTAGAAACATATGTAGGTGCAGAAATCGAAAGACGTGATTGACTGCAGAATAACACTGGATAAAGTATGTTACCCGCGAGAGAAATTTAGCATTATATATTGTTTTACTGTATTCTCTAGTTTATACTGATGTAAAACCTCTTGTAAGATCAATCATTTGAGAGATGAGTGTGTTTTGATGATCCTTAGAACATATTGAATCATATACTTTATGCTTGTAATGTCTCCGCAAAAACATTGTAAACAAGCTAGTTGAGGAATCGACCAACGCGTATTTAATTTTTTAAATACTTGTCAAGGACGTTCTACCCAGCTTTCTAATACCTAAGTTAAGAATTCAGGTCTCATCATTAGTTTTGTGATGCTATTTATATCATGCAATCCTATTTACTCTCTCTCTGTCTCACTCTTTGGTTCTAAGGAACTGACGTTAGAGATCTTGATAACAATTCGAAAGAACAAGCAGAAATGTATTGTGGCTTTCTTGCACGATAAATATAAAACAAGATTAAATTTCTATTTATTAAGCATTTTAGAATATGAAATCGTAACGAATATCTTTCTAATTTCATATATACTAATGAATATATTCAATCCGTCATTGAGTTCATGCTTTTCTTAAGTGACTGTTATTTCTCCGGTAGGTAACTGCTAATTTCGTAGAACGGAATCTACTTCACCGAAACTGAATAAGTCGATAGGTTGCATGCAAACAGACTGAACAAATAATATTTTGTATTCCGTCAGTAATGTTGCATCACTAGTACAACATATGTATACAGTAGTTTATCTCTTGCTTCCCACCGTCACGTTCTAAATAAAACCAGCATTCTACTTAATTTGAAACGTTGTTTCTTTTTGTCTTTCCTTTTGTTACAAGGACTTGAGCGTGAAATACAGAACGCTAAATAAAAAGAAAAATATATATGCATGATTTATCCTATTTGCTATATAGAATTTTTTTAGTAATGATTTGTAGGTATTTGGTATTTCGTTATGTAACCATAATATGCTATAAAGTATATTAAGTGTTTGTATAAGTCAACACCACGTTCTACTGCGTGAGCAGTGCACTTTTAAATTATTTCTTAAGATTACTTCTACAGATATTCAATAGAAATTGTAGTCAGCACTGACCTTTGTTACTGGGTTTCGCATACGAGATATCAGATGTAAACAAACAATGAGGTCGAAGATAAAAATGGGTAATGGGCATATATACGTTGTGGCTATTAGAGCAATGTCTTTGAGGATGATTAATGGGTTAGATGGATCCTGATGAAGGGGCAAAACCCTCGAAATATGGAATTTACGCCTATTATCCTTTTCATCCTCCATCGCATTGCTTGTTTACATTTGACGTCTCGTATACAAAACGCAGTTGCAAGTATCAGTGCTGGCTATAATTTGTATAGTATATCTGTAGAAATTACGGAGATGTACTTGCATAGCAAGTGACCTGATCTGAGATCGTGTGCTGGAACAAAAACAACTGCAGCGTGGAAGGTGTCTATAAGCCATTTAAGATCTGTAGAAATAACTTTAACCAATAATGTAAAAGCGCACTGCTCACACAGTAGAACGTGATGTTTGATTTCTAAATATATTTAATGTACTTTATAATACAAAACCACGTACCTACAAATCATTAGTATTTATGTACCAGCTTCCAGGAATGCGTTTAATTGTAAATTGTATAGTGGCTATTTAACCAATGTATTGGAGGATGATTAACGGTTTAGATAGGTGCTAATGAAGGGGCAACCCCTTCCCCTGAAATATGGCATGTACTCATATTATCCATATTCGTCTTCGATGTCATTGTCTAAATCTCTTATACGAAATATCTAGAAAATATTTGTAGAAATAACCTTAACAAATAGTGTAAAAGTACACTGCTAACGCATTAGAACGTGATGTTCGCTTATAAAAACATTTAATATATTTTATAGTATAAAAGAAACGATGATAGATAATGTCTTCGAAGCACGTATGAACATGGATGAGTTCATTCACATAATAAAAGATTCACGATTTGTTCTGTAGCAAATATATGTGTCTGTTTCCAGTGTATTTCCATCCATTCGTTCTATAGAAAACCTATTCCTATAAAATCCTGGGGTCAAGTTAATCAATTATATACCATTGCACCATACATGGGAAATATAACACGCATTAAAATTGGTTAGTGAGGGATGGTTTGTGTCGACACAAATCAGAAGGGAATATATAACAAATAACAAAACATACAGACACAGACTATAGTTTCATAGCTGCAAGTGTTTACTGTGTAAAGACTACGTTTTGAAAAACTTCACCAAAGCCTTTAGTGTCAAATCCCTTTCACAGCACACCAAAATGCAGCTGTTTTGTGTATATTTCCCAAACAGAGAAACAATGCTGGTCTCTATTTAATAAATCATCGTAGGAACATTTATATATTGATATTAAGTATCAGGTTGTGAAGAAAAATCAGAAAGCAAAATTGGCTATATTCCAGAGGAAAGATTTTATTTGCTTTCTAAAGAGTGTATAGTATATAATTATTTGCACAATTATACAAATACATTATAACAAACCAATGTATACTTGAAACGTGGTACGCCCTTCAACTGAAGATATGTAATCATTGAATCAATTACCACTATAGTTTCGATTTATGTTGGAACAGTTTCATGCTACTTATATCGATATTGCCTCTAGGAAATGTCGAAAAATGAAAGAAAAACTTACTACATCACTCATTCATTTGAATGCAGATTCGATATAACCAAGCATTCATTCAAGGAATTCTCTGATTAATTATCAAATAATTGACTCTCTCAATTTTTGTTGTATAAATATTCATCTTAAATGATTGATATTTGAAATATAATCACTTAATCAAATTCCAAAAATTAATAATTCCGCCAATGTAAAGCGGAGAGAGACAATCTTGACGGAAAAGTGATGATGGTATAGGTGTAATCGAGTGACTAAATCTACATATTATAGGTATTTACTGATACGGTGTGTATATCTTCTTCATACTCCCGTATATTATTTAATCTCTCCATCTTTAACAAGATATCGGAAAACATCAAGGTTGTCTCTTTCTTTTATTCTTCCTCTGTTACTTTATTCCTAATAATGGCGGCAGCTTACTTACTTTGTCAAAAGACATAATATCCCACATACATAAAGTGATACAACTTAGACATCAGTTTATCAAATAAGTATACGTATACTACTTCCTTGGAAGTCTTTAGTAAAAATTTCATGATAACAATGATAATGATATGATGAGAATTGAGAGCTTGGACACAGAGATAAAATTAATAATGGATATCCGTTATATAAAACTGATAAAGATATTACGGATTCATGTTTTTGAAGTAAGGCTTCTATTCAGTATAAAATTAATAGATCTGGTTAAATAATTCCAATTATGTATCAATACCAAATGGTGCAATTATTATAATTGTAGACATCAAATAAAAATAACTATAATACAACAACTTTGTAAGAAAAAGAAACATTGTTTTTATAGAAGGAATGATACTTAATCCAGAGAAGCGATGTTATTTGCTTTCTAAAGTGTGTATACTATATAATTATTTGCTAGTTGATAATGTTACTTATTTGAATTACTCCAGATGAGATAGGAGTGTGTAGACAATTACTGGTTATTGTGAAGATGTGGAAATACAAAGTACATAACTGAGACGATAGCAACCTCGATAAAATGTTTGGTTTGTTTGTCGATATGGAATGTCATTTAGAAGCCCAGGTCTCTTCAGTTCATAATAAAAGTGTACGTCTATTAAGTAAACATTCACATATGGTTTTAGGTTTCACTAAGAGCAAACTAATTGCAGTGATATTTATTTCCTGGTATATTTTCATCCATATTTATAAGGTTCAAGTTTCTTAGAGTACGTCTGTATAATAAGATTGAGTATACGATGTCTGCATAAAAGCACAGTAAGTAATAGTTTGGTTGCGAAGTGATAGACTTTGATAAGATTCACATAAGGCTATAAATCCCATGATTTATAACTTTTATGCTACAAACCCCATGGCCTCTATGTCTTGTTGTTGCTACTGCTCCATGGAAACTGCTTCGTCGAATATCCATAACTGGACACTCTTGCAGGAACATCGAGACACACGTTACAAACAATATAAATATCCTCATCATCTACTCTGTGGTATTGAATGTTGAAGTAGACTTTCTTCTTACCATTTTTTTATTCAAACAGTTTTGCTTTCAAAATAGGGCAATTTCATTAAATGTTCTGAAACTTCTGATTATTGTTTCCCTTCAACAAAATGAATGCGGAAACTTTTCGAATTACTATCGCATTGAAACTTCGGGAAAGAAGATGGGCGTCAAGAAAGCTGTATATTTCATAAATCTACATTGATAATAAGGAAAGTGCGCCGGATGAACATATTTCTATTATTGTGAAATTTTACAGGAACTCGTATAATTTAGTGAACACATCTTGAGCTACTCCCGACGGTCGCAGTCAATATAATTGATTTAGAATGGAATATAACAATGGCGATAAAGACAGCGACAACGACGATGATGTCAATTTTGATGATGATGATGATGATAATAGGGATGATATCATAACGATGATGACCAAAAAGAATAGACTGACGAAGACACTATTAAAACAGCAACATTGACATAATTCTTACAAGTATAATAGCAATGACAGTGATACATTGAAAATAAAGATATTATTGCTAATGTGGTTGTTCGTGAAATTGGTTATAATGTCGCCAATTAAAATCAAATATCTAACTGAAATAGCAATGTTGAAATAAACGAAGATAGCACGAAATATCAGGTATAATATAAATTGAATACATGGTGAGTACATACTAGCGTGTATGCGCGCGCGCGCGCGCGTGTGTGTGTGTGTGTGTGTGTGTGTGTATTATATATATATTTTCATATGTATGCGAGTGTCAGCTGAAAATTTCATAGGTTAATAAAGATACCTCATGGAATGTGACCAAATAATGTCTATTTTTCAACACTGTCCCCTTTGCTGTCCATACACTTCTTTCACTGGTTTTTCAGTGCTTGGATCTAATCGGTGAATAATCTTCAATCCTGTTGGTAAAAAGAATTATCGACAGTCCAGTCGCTACAACGTCATCATCACTACGATACAGGCAATTTGTTTTTCACGTTGGAGAACATATGATAGTCAAATGGGACCAAACCGGGAGAAGAGGAAGTGATCAACCAGTTAAAATTCACAGTCACAGACAGCAGCTACTGAAACCAAGACCTTGAGTACTGATGAAACAAGACACTTTCCTCAGTTAATCTGGACGATTGGTCTTGATAGCCTTTAGTAACTGCCTCAGCAAGTTGACATAGTAATCTCCCTTGCGTATCTCAAACAACTGAGGCCATCACCTTCCTTGCAGATAGAAGGGCATTGGACTTTGTGGCAGATGAGAAAAGGTGTTTCCATTACATGGATGTTTCTTTGTTTCTAGCTGAAGGTGATGCAACCAAAACTCATCCTGCGGCAAGGAAACCAAACATATCTGCCTCAGAAAATGTCAGATTTTCCTGTGATGTGATCAGCC
Source organism: Octopus bimaculoides (assembly GCF_046866305.1). Taxonomy (NCBI): domain Eukaryota; kingdom Metazoa; phylum Mollusca; class Cephalopoda; order Octopoda; family Octopodidae; genus Octopus; species Octopus bimaculoides. The sequence continues at coordinate 166,758,956 of NC_142929.1, read as the reverse complement.
TTGTGCACTTTTGACCAGCTGTCAGAAGACGTGGCAGTCACCGAGCTTCTACTATCAAATATTATCAAATTTTTCACGGAATATGCTAATAGCATTGGCTCTGATTTATAGTCAATCGCCTATAATCCATCACCACGTGGTGAACACGATCACTGTTTTCCAGACCTTCGGTCATCTTCAAGACTCTCTTCCTCTCTTGAATCCAGCTGCCCCCTTCTGCACTGTTGATGAAGTTGGAGCGTCATCCTATAATGTAGCAACCATGTCAGCATGAAAGTTGTTGGGACTTAAACACTTTTTCTGCAGGTATTTGATAACATCGGAAGATTGCAAATTTCCAAGAGAACTCGCAACTTGTTACTTCTTACAACGGTCAGGTATCAGTTTACCTAGAAAAAAACAGATAGTGCAATTATTGATAAGAGTTGAAATCAATGCATGCAAAATGTTGAAGATCTCGCATGCCTCCTTCATAGGGAAGCTATGAAATCTTTAGCTCACTTTTGTGTGTGTGTGAGTGTATATATATTTAAATATATAGGTATGTAAGTACATACGTATATATATATATATATATATATACATATATATATATATATATATATATATATATATATATATATATATATATATATATATATATATGCAAACATACCTATATCATATATATACTTCTGTATATCTTACTTAACAAATACCGTTGAAAACCTGAAAGTTGCCGTATAGACGTATATCTTTAAAAACATAGAAATACATCAGTAGCAGATATAAAGCTTCTAGAGATGGTTGTGAAAATCTTAAATACGCAATTCTGCTTCATTGAGCCTCTTCTGTAGCAAGCGTCTACCATTAGGCGTTTGATAAGAGAAATTTATCATATAGTGATATAGACAACTGCGATTGACAATAGCGACCATGTTGCAATTAGCCGACAGGCAAAATAAAAATTCATTATTAGTGTTAGACGCATATTTCAAAATACCATTCTATATATCATGCGTAATGCAGATATACTCTTCGGAGTCTGAAAAGCGTAGTGTTTGTCTTGAGAAAGGTTCTTGTATAAATGCATGATGATAAAAATCAATGGATGCTTGCTACTGATGACCCGCAAAGAAGTAGAAATACGTATTTAACAAATCCACCACCGAATATAGAAGCTCTTGACCTGCTACTCATATATTCCTCTGCTATAACTATACACAACTATATGAGATGTTTGATTTCCCGGGAAGAATAAGGCGGTTTTTAGGATTTTACCGGTATACCTGCGTTACATATGGGATACAGAATATTGATTCGAACTAATACTGCCTTCGTCACTAGTAACGATGCACACACACACACACACACACACACACACACACACACACACACACACACACACACACACAACATATATACGTGCGTGAATGTCTGTATTTGTGTATTTGTGGACTCAGTTTCTGTAGACAAATTCTCATTAATATAATTTTTGCCAAAATCATAGACTATAACAAATTTTATGTCATATTTGACAAGATAGCCACTATAGGAAAAAAAAAAGGCTTCCGGTTTCTGCCAGTTAGAAAAAAATTCATCCTGTTAGAAAATGTCGAATAGAATTTTCAGTAATTATCATACATCTTCGGCTTAATTTATTAAACTTTTTAACTAATTCATGCTAATTAAAGATAATTGTATATATCAGGTTTAATAATCTTTTCCATAATATTTCGTTGATTACTTGCTTTTGAAATTTCCAAATTTCATGATGTAAAATATTATCTCAGATGATTAACTTCTTTTATTTAATACTATTTATCGAATTTTTAAAGATTTAGCATCAAAATATAGCGCTTAGTTTCATTGATGTCAAATATTCATTTACAGCAGTCATTGAAATGAAATAAAACATTCCGAATATTATCCATTAGTGACATATCTAATTATGTAAATTATACATAATATACATACATCTCTTCTGCAAAATTTACATGTGAATTGTCACGATTTCGAGGATTCAATATGATTGGTGTTGAAAATAATACTAGATCGATCCTGAATAGCTGAATGTGTTGGGGTTTGTGGTGAAGAAAATCGTTATCGATATATGAATAAAGGAACAGTCTCTTCAATTTACTATCACTAGTGAGAATAATAAGGATTTTGAATAGCACAATAATTATTAGCATGTTGATTATGATGATGACGGTGACTAGGATGGTGCTGGTGGTAACGATAAAGATAAAACCATTCATATTGGACAAAACTTTAAATTGTATGTATATTGATGTTTCTATCATTATTTGCTACACTCACACATGACACAACATTGAAAGTAAAACCTATTCCAGTACATAAACTGAGGGCACTAATTAATAAGTGGCTGTTCAGCCTGCCAGAAATGTTGGCCAAATATTTAAAACAAAATCACCCCACCGTCTTAACAATTAAGCAAAATACATTAGACTGCGTCATAAAGTAAATCACGTCAGAATACCACTGGTCATGTCTCAGCGTTATCATCGGTGACTCGGGCCTAAATAAATATGTGAGGATAGAAGAGTTTAAATCACCACTTATAATTTTATGCTATTACTTATTTGCGCATAATGACATTGAATGCAACTGCCTTAAGTTCTTCCATTGTCCCCAAATGGAATATAGTATCAGTGAATGCCGATTTTAATAGCTTCAGACCAATGACTGTTAATTGGAGTATTAAAGGTTTTGACGAAGATGTTAGATTGACGTCGATAGACCGGCGAGTAGGACACAGACTTGCGCCATACCAGACAGATTTCTCGATAACAAACTCCACTTCATGCAATACATCATGGAAATGGTGGGTAAAGTATATGGCATGGGTGGGGCATTGATCGGTCTAGATTAGTCAAAAGCTTGACAGGGTCCATACTGACGGCTGTCCTGAAGGCGGCTGGTTTCGGCACTGTCTTCAGAGGATCACTGCAATGTTGGTTCGGTGGCAAGAGTAATTGACCAGTTGTAGGAATTATTCCTTATCATGTGAACGGCCCGTCTATGTGTCTCCTCTTTCTACTTTTGCACGTGCTAACTCTTCGAGGAGCATCTCGCAACAAATAGGATCCTGAAGAATCGTGTTTGCATAACTGAACAACGTCACCGTAATAGTGTCGGATAGAAAATACTTCAAGGTGACCGGCACGATACTAAAGGGATACGAGGCACTAACATGGGCATAAATAACCACAAGTCTGTAAACCTCCAGTTATGCACCTAGAAATGTAGGTCAATATCGTTCAATTGCGTCGTTAAGCACGGGGCAGACCTGTTAAATTACTCGGGCTTTACTTTTCTCTGGATCTCCAGATGTACAAAATCTAGGAAAAAGTGATGAACAGGATGTTAGCCTTACACAGAAATGGGATGAGAGGGCAGTATTTCTTAAGGTTCGAGCAGAATTGACGAATGCCTACATCACATCCGTCACCTACTACCGCCTGGCCGTCGTATCTAGCTTCACTGCATGCAGACCAAAATGATGCGCTTTCACTCCCACCTGGGTAAGAGCTACGACGTTCTCACGGAAATGCTAGACTTCAATGAAAATCAACTGGATGATCTGTTCAAGACAAAGTTCAGGCCGGGGTCCATCGTTAATTTCCAGAAATCTCTGATTTGACAGTGTTGGCGGGGTTGGAGACATTGCCGATATGGGATAAATTGTACAGACATGGTGGTGCTGTCAGCCGCGTTTTCCCGAGATGTGAACAGGGTGGTGAAACCGTCCAGTAGTGCTCGAACAATGTTGACTTGTGGATTTAGTTCGAGCAGCTGCTCTTACATGCAGAACGATTCCAACCACCTCCCACACTACTGTGAAGATCGCCCCATGCCTTCCTTTGATTGAAAAAAGAACGCAATTTTCTTTTATCTGGTGGTTATGGCGAAAGAGGAAGTGCGGTGGATAATACTAAAAGGACTGAAGACAAACACTTTCCTATTTGGCCAAGCCCTCATCGACTCCTTCGAAAATTCCATTTAAAAGGAAGGTTGAGAGGGATGCACCCTATCATTTAACTAGTTGAAAGGTGGGTGAATGCTGTGTGGATGGTCCAAGTGAGTGGACCTACTATAAAGTGATGCATATAGACTGAGAAGTAAGGAGGAGAGAGGAGTAGTTGCCATGGTACTGCAGATGAGTTAAAGTATTCGGTGTCTGTGGGTCTCCTTAGTTGCTACTGAGTGGTGTTTAACCCCTGTTAGCGTATTTTATTGTTAAAATCCATTGTTCATTATTGATGTTTCAATTGCTTACAAATTTTCTATGTAAGACCCCTTCTGTCTTTTGTCAATATTCTGTCCTAGATGTTCTTCTGTCAACCACAACCAACTCCCTATACTCCCTACATCTTCGGTTTGCAGCACGAATTGAAGATATATTTCATTTTCTTGCCTTCTATATGTTTTGTTGTGCTTCCTTTACTTTTTTTCTTGAATTCTTCCACTGTTTCAATAACGTTTTGGGTATTTCTAGCCTTAAATATTGTTCTTTCTTCATGATATACAACATAGATTTTCAAACCCAATATCGCAGTACTAATATCGTTTTCTGCGTTTTGTAAACATATGCCTCTTTCCTTTCTTGCCTGTCAATATTATTGTTGCTGTTATTGTTATTACTACTGTTGTTATTATTATTATTGTTGTTGATGAAGTAGTAGTATTCTTGTTTGATTATGTTGGTAATGGTCGCACGTAGAAATTCTTTTAAATGTAGATTATCATACCTGTTGCCATTGTCTTTAAATGGATGCGTCGTCTGGTCACTTTACATAACTCAAGTCATCACTGTCAATTTTACATTACTATACACCACTTACATATGTTGTACTGTGTAATGGTCTCCAATTTGCGAAATATCATAACAAATTCGACGTTTGTAGCAAATAATGTATGGCTGCTTTGTTATCATTTCGTGTGGGTTCAAATTACACACTGTTGTGTAATATTTGTGGTTCTATATGTTCTTTTCGTCCTTACACCTTTAAGTGGAAGAAAATATTACCCTCTTTTTACAGAAACATGTACATAGACATACATACATATATATGTATGTTTGTATGTATATACATACGCACACAGATACATATTTATATAGAAACAATGTATATATTATCATATACATAATTTCTCCTTGTCTATATCTCTTTTTGCATTTTAGTCCCGAGTTTCCCTTTAATTTATACTCTTATATAGTTAGCTTTTGTCAATGAGATTTTTTTTTCCCTATCAGAAGTATTTAACTCATCGACTTTTATTCCCCTTTTCTTTTCTGTTTTATTTTCTAATACTACACGTAACCCCAACTCTCTCATAAACATATTGTCTTGTAACATCATTAAAAACATCAAAATGTTATTGTTCTTTTATAATTAATTAAAAACATTGCACTAATCTTGGGTTGACTGAGATTCTTCGCAAATGTTATTTTCATGTTTCGCCAGGGTAGAGAGAAGAAACAAAAAACAACAACGACAGAATACTTTCAATGGAAATGATTCGTTACAAAGAAAACCCCAACGCAAAAGTATCAATAACACAAAGACTAAATGTCTGTGTCTATTATGAATAGAATTTAGATCAATATACAATACGAATTTTGATCTCTTGGGTTTTTGTCTATGAATAATCTACTTTATTAAGTCTCTTACTTAATAATCCTCAACTTTCTTTGTTTATGTTTATAAATTCACAAAACGGAAAAGAAATTATAAACATGAATATATATTTGAAGTTTTACATTACTCTTACTATTGTAATTTTTTTGCTGTCATTAAGTGGTTGTTACACTGGACCATTCTTGTCATGTGTGTATATGGACGTATGTGCGTTTATGAATATACACACATACATACACACACGCGCATATATATGTTCTTATATACACACACATATAGGTATACATACATATATATGTGTGTGTGTGTGTGTGTGTGTGTGTGTGTGTGTGTGTGTGTGTGTGTGTGTATGTATATGTATATGTATATATACACACGTCTATATATATATATATATATATATATATATATATATATATATATATATATATATATATATATATTTATATATATATACATACATATACGTATATGTATGCTAACACACACACACATATATGTATGTATGTGTTTTGCGATTCAATAATGAATGCATCGTTGTGAAGCAGTCTAATAAACTTATGAGTATTTGTTATAAAGTTTGATATAAAACATGCACAAAAAACATACACATAGAAGAGTCACACTGCAACTTACAGCAGAATTTGAGGAAATGTTTTTATCACTGCACATAAATTAACGGAATCATTCGACAATATTACAAAGCTGCAGCGGATAAAACAGATGCATTTACCCCCACTGCTCCATTGTGCTGTCTTTGATATATCATGTATATAATTAACATGGGATCATATGGACGGTATATAAATATGCGGAAATTTGCAATCAAATCTCTGTGTGTTAGAACAAGGAAGTTTGTAACGATATTCCCGCGACAAATCTAGTTGAATAATGACCTGAAAGATGAAAATGGCAACAGCGCAATGCGATATCTTGTAACGTATAGGTAGGATGAGGCAACGGCTTCATGATCTTATTCTCCAACGAAATCTGCAAGACAGTTGCAGCAGGTTGTTCCTCGAATAAGTATAATGGGGATCATGTCCTTAAATTAACACCAAGATTAATTTGTGTATAGTGTATTTTCAGCAACATTATTTTACAATAAATATTTTAACAGAACACAGTGTTTATTAGAATATCTAAGATGAAATTTAAGTAATTACAATATATATGTGTGTGCGTGCATATGTGTGTGTAAACATACATACATATGTGTATGTGTGTATGTGTGTATGCGTGTGTGTTGTCATTAGGTTATATATCTGGAAAAAAAAGCACGCTTTAAAGCATTAGAGCAATAATATATCTTTTTAGGAAGTTAGAAGTTATGGCCTTTCACAGATTGACCATTGGTTTCGCACATATAAAACGCTTAGCAATACAGGCTACTTGTCAAACTCGAATGGCTGAAAGCACATAGACTGATTATAGAGTGAGGCTGACGCTGTGAAATCTTACCTGCATTAATTTCAACATTTCTTATTAATAATAGCATTGTTTCTTTCTAGCTAACTGACATCTGGTGGAGCCACAATGGCCCAGTGGTTAGGGCAGCGGACTCGCGGTCATAAGATCGCGGTTTCGATTCCCAGACCGGGCGTTGTGAGTGTTTATTGAGCGAAAACACCTAAAGCTCCACGAGGCTCCGGCAGGGGATGGTGGCGAACCCTGCTGTACTCTTTCATCACAACTTTCTCTCACTCTTACTTCCTGTTTCTGTTGTGCCTGTAATTCAAAGGGTCGGCCTTGTCACACTGTGTCATGCTGAATATCCCCGAGAACTACGTTAAGGGTACACGTGTCTGTGGAGTGCTCAGCCACTTGCACGTTAATTTCACTAGCAGGCTGTTCCGTTGATCGGATCAACTAGAACCCTCGACGTCGTAAGCGGCGGAGTGCCAACAAACAAAAACTGACATCTGACTGATCAAAAATACTTCAAAAGTAACTAGTAGCAGTTTCTCTAAAGATGGACAAAATTTGGTATCGTAGCGTTACTAAGAACCTCAAGAATAAAGGTTTAGCCCTCATGGACATTCATTCTTAAATGGTTGCTCCATTAGTGGATGACGCTCCAGCTTTATCAGCAGTGCAAAAGAGGGCAGCTGAATTTAGGAGGAGAAGGGAGAGTTTTGAATATAACCCAATGTCTGGACGTCGTGCAACAGCCACCACCGAGGAAGACATTCATCGCGTTCACCTCTTACCGATGGATGACAGGCGATTGACTATAATTCTAACAGCGAATGCAATTAGAATTTCCCGTGAGACAATCGAGAATATTCTCTACAAAGATCTTGGCATAACAGAAAATTCATGCTCGGTCATTGCTATGTTTTGTCCACTCTCTAGACTCATTTTTACTTTTCAAGTATCCAAAATGGTTAGATTACTTCACAATGTCCCTTGAAAAGCTAATTTAAATAGCAAAAACCGGTTGGATATCACGACATCCATGAAATATGTACATATAATTAAAAAAATCTTTTATAAAAACGATATTAAATTATGTGAAAAGAAGGCATTTCTCTTCCACTTCTTATATATGTTTTCCACATATTTCCAACTCATAATTTTGCCATGTGGAGTATACTGATTCTTCAATATTTTTGCTCCTTTTATAGTTCTCCCCCCCCCCTCTCTCTCTCTCTCTCTCTCTCTCTCTCTCTCTCTCTCTCTCTCTCTCTCTCTCTATATATATATATATATATATATATATATATATATATATATATATATATGTATATATATATGTATATGTAAATATATATATGTGTGTGTGTATGCGTGTGTGTATGAGGGTGATGCAAAAAATGCGTCAAACATTTCATTTTCAATTTTCATATATTGTAGGTGATTGCTTCTTCTTATTATTTATGTTCTTCTTTAGATTCTCCCATTCGTTCTTAAGTTTCTTTGTTCTCTCCACGACATGACACTTTAACACTGTTGGGATGCGTACATTTTCCTACACCTCCATAGCATCTCTTGCAGTCAACAAAGCCGCTGTTTTCACCTGTTGCATTTTGTTGTTCTTGTAGTTCATAAACAATGCTGTTTTCCTCTTAGATTGAAGCTAGGATTTTTTTATGGACTCTAGAGGATGTCGTATGAGCCAAGCAACTGTTTTGAGAGGCGTATGCCGCTCCATGAGTGCAACTCAGCAACAGCTATAGTTCTATACAACCACTCTCAGCGAAGGCAGCAAAGATACTGAGTCAGTGATGCTGGACTTACACTGACATCACAGCAAAGAAATGATTGTAGAATGTTCGCCCACGGCGTCTATAGCAATGAAAGGGATGAGAAGGTTTACGGAAAGAGGTTCAGAATCTGTCATGAATGCTATACGTTGCTGGCTACCATTTTTTATGAAATCTGCAAAATAAATAAATGTACAAGAAATACAAACTGAAAAATAACAATACACAAAATGTTCAGTGGATGGTAGCAACCTTTAAATTTTCTTGAATTGTGCTGAAATTTTGCCTGTTGAGTTTTTGCACTAAATTAAATAAAATTACAGGGTGTCTTCAAGTTTTTGAAATGATAAGTTATTTAGCATCACCTTCATATATATATATATATATATATATATATATATATATATATATATATATATATATATATATATATATATATGTGTGTGTGTGTGTGTGTGTGTGTGTATGTGTGTGTGTGCGTGCGTGCGTGTGTGCGTGTGTGTGTGTGTATGTGTGTGTGTGTGTGTGTGCATGTGTGAATACATACTTATATCTATGTATATGTATGCACACTGAACTGGACATTTGAGCAAACATAAATTATTTATTGGCTACATACACATGTTTCCTATGGTTATTTGCACTTATAGCTAGAATGGTGTTGAAAGCAATATAGAATATGGAGGGTTTTAGTTCACTGGTGATCGAAACGAATACGTACATTAAGGAAGTGCTATAATTGGTCATCGGTAACGGTGGAAGTTCACAGCTGAGGCTGGAGCTCGGTAGTCGTATTAGGCTTCCGTGTTAGCAGCATATATTATATTAGGGGGAAAGGACAACAAAAACCAAAGGAAGATGAATATCTCATGTCATATAGAGTAATTTAATTAGAGTAAAGTTGAAATCATACAGCTGTTTCTGTGATAACCCACGTGATAGGCTATAATGTCCGTACACTGGGTACTCTCTCATCAGATATAAGGTATACATGAAAGTTTTATATATATATATATAATTTATATAAACAGCTAGACGCAATGCAGGATTCAAAGATTTTAACTCTTATATCTTGCAAATAGTTGTTTCAGCATCATATATATATATATATATATATATATATATATATGCATATAAGTTTGTGTATGTATTTATAAATATGTATGTATATGTGCACCAGTGTATTGACGCGATGGTGTATTTGTGCGTGTGTGTACGTTTAAGCTGTGTGAAATAAAACAAACATCGATTAAATACGTTATTGGATCTGTTCCAAATCTGTTTTTACGCAACAGTAAGTTTAAATCGGGTGCGTGATTCGATCCACCCAAATATATTAAACCCGGCTGGAAATCAGTGGCAAAGACGAAAGAGAAGAGAAATATCGAAACTGACAATCTAACTTTCATGACTGATATCACTGAAGAATGTTGTTTCAAACATTTGCATTCCTATAGAATGTTTTCTGAAAGCCGATGAAAAACGATGATAAAGTAGATTACGATAATACTGTTGATCTGCCAGTCGAGGATCTGTGATGTCAACGTTTTAAAATCGAGAATAAGGAGCATGGATATCAAGGTATATAAACACAACAACAATAGTCTTAAACCTAATCAATTTAGAAATGTTTTCCATCATTTTGAGAAACCTTAGGAATTGCTTTGACATTGACTGCCAAGGAGTTGATTTAGCACGCTAAAGAATACACTTTGGGTTCGTAATTGTGCAGTGAATGAGGTAATACAATATAAGAGTAATGATATAATGATTTTGGTCCCAAGCCAAAGAGAGAAATAAATGATTGATCGCTGCTGCCTTTGACGAACCATTAAGAATAATATAACGCTCCTCCATATTCGTGCATTCTCATGCATGCCTGTAGGTTAGTGCGTGCGCGTAGGCGTATGCTTCAGTGTATTGAAATAAGAGTTTATGCAAGAGCTCTTGTGTATGAGTTGGTGTTTCACAAATATTTCAAGCAACAATTCTAATGGTTGTGTTAAAATGTAAACGTTATAAAACAATGAAAGAGTAAAAATCAGCCATTAAGACTTAACACAAATAATGGTATAAATAACAATACGAAATAATATTTACTTCGAATGCTTACAGAATCAAAGTAACACTCGATTAACCCTTCGCTGGCCGGAGGGGTTGTAATTACATAAAAGATCATCGCGGTCCCGAAGGACCCCATTTTTTTGTGCATTAACGCTCTATCCTTAAAGTAATCTTTGCTTAATCTTGTATATATATATGTGAGTGCATGATACAGAAGAAGAAATTTAGCACTTTATAGGTATATATTTGTAATTATTAATGGACGGGAATTAAAATACAATTTATTGACTGGAAAAAAAAAAACACATTTATTGAAAGAAATCAATATTTTTTTATAGTTTTATAAACTATACATACAGTACTAAATATAAAATAAAACAAAATTATTTAGTATATCGATTTATACCAGTACAAATACTAAGGAAATTAACTTACAGTTCATGAGAATATCTGAAAAAAGAACACAAAAATATAATTTCACAAAAGGCCAATTAGGTCCAGTGCCCCCCCCCCCCCCCACTGACCATATTTTTAGGCTATAACATCCATATGACTGGAAATGTTTTAATCCAAATGTGTACGAGCATACATAAACTATTGACAATAAAGTCATGAGATATAAAATGATTTCAATAAAAAATGTAAAAGATGCATAACTTTTAAAATTTGCTAGGGTCCCAGGGGACCCCCCGGACCATGGAAGGTTAAATATGTTATTGGATCTCTTCCAAATCTGACAGAATCTGGGTAATACTAATCAGTAATAACTTCGTTGCAATATTTGAAGTATTTCTCATCTGATTACTCTATGATATTGGTTTCAAATTTTGAAACAAGGTTAGCAATTTCGAGAGAGGCATTAAATCGGTTACATCGACGCCGATGCTTATTTTATCAAGACCCAAAAGAGGAAATGCAAAGTGGACCTTGGTGGAATTTAAATTCAGAAGATAAGGACGGACGAAAAGCCAATGAGCATTTCGTTAGAAACTTCGCTGATGTCAAGTGCAAATGCACAGATTTTATCGTGCTTTACGTTGCATAACTCAAAAACGAGAAAGCACTGGGGATTTTCATAGAAAAAGATCTTAAGTAAATCTAGCTCTATTGAAGCAGTGCTTTAAAATTCAAAGAAAGAAAAGAAACTCAGTACGTTTTAAGAGAATGATTGATAACGACTATTTCCTGTAATATTGGAATGTTGAAATTACAGCTATGTGTAAATACCCTTGAATATATAGTAGCTTATGTGATGCTTCTCAACATCTCAAAGTGAGGAAATCAAAAGTGAAATTTATGGGAATAACGTAGAGTGGAGTGGCGAAACTAAATAGTATAAGAAACTTAATGCAACATGTTACAGACATATTCCCTCAGATACATTTAGATTATGCGACTTAAAAGATTTTGAATGCAAAATTACATATACTTGACAATCAAAACACTCAAATCGTTGAAACAACTTAAATCGTAGCAATAAATTGATGTTTTATATGGTACAAAATTGTACAAAAAGGAATAACGAACGACAGATTCAGATGAGGGAACAACAAACAAGGTGTGTAAGTTTGGTGATCAGGTAAAAGGGAAGAGTCTTTGTCATAAGGAGAGAAAGTAGATGGAAAAAGGAAAAAACGGAGAGAGATAAAACGTGACTGGATTAACGGTTAAACGTGTTGAATTGGACCCCAGTTTGATCATGCTTGATTGAACTTCCTCTTCTCATGGACTCACATCTTGTCTCCTACTTAACCGCACCTTTGCTATCTCTCCCGAATCACTTTACAAGCAATTCATCCAGATTATCATTGGAACGTTATACTTAACGGATTCTAGCATCATGGATCTTACAGTGCATTGTTGTTCCAATAAGGTTCATATCTGGTGACTGGCTTGGCCATGGAAGCTTTTTAATGCCATTCTCACCCAACAAATCTTGGGTCATTTTAGCTGTGTGACAAGGAGCCCTATCTTCCATAAATAAAGAGTCTTCTTTAATCTTTTCCCCACTGGAGAAGGTTGGAAGGAGTCCTTTCTCCAATATGGACATATATTTATCTGAGTTTATGTTTCCCACACATTTCACCAGCTCTCATCAACCATTGCTCCTAATTGCTTTCCAGACCATCACAGAATAGCTGCTGTGTTTCATTGTTGGCTTCAATCTTTTCACATAAAATTCTTGATCACAGAGTCTCCAAACCCACGCTCGAACACTGTCAAGAAATGCAACAAATCTGGACTCATCAGAGAATATGAAAGTGTCTCAAGATGCTAGTGGCCTCTCCATCATCTCACTGGCCCAATCTTTTCTTCGCTTCATGCTGGCTGGTCGAAGAAGCGGCTTCCTTTTTGCTGCTCTGCCATAGTAACCAAGTTTGTGCAGCTACCTGCCTGCTGTTCTGGGACTGACATCACCTTGTTCTGCTACGTCAGAGGCCTTGCAACGAGAGTTATCCTCCACACTTCCATTAGTAAAGAGAAGAGTCCTGTCAGAGGTCCTGATTGATGTGGGTGTGGTGATGTAGACAACTTCCTCTCTCTGGTGAATTGCACAATCACTCTATTAACTGGATGCCTAGGTTTTCTGCGTTTTCTGTTGTGTCCCTCTTCAGAATGACCCACAGTACAGCTTCTTGGATATTCAGAGAGTTCCAAAGCTATTTTGTACATGACATGATTAAAGTCACAAATAGAACCTGAAACATAAAAATGTCAATTAATAGAAAATATAAACCTTTACAAGTTAGAATAAACATAAAACGATGTTTTATCCTGTGTCTATTTACATTTATATATGCATATACATGTACATATGCATGCACATGCCCACGTGCACATGCACGCACAGACACAGACACACACACACACACACACGCACATTCTGACGAGAGGAAAATCAGCCATTTAGCATAAATAATCTTCTCAAAAATGAAGAGTAATTAAAGTTTCAAGCAATCAAGTCAATCTTATATGCTACACTATTAATTATGTTAATCATACTTATTAATTAATTAATTAATTAATTTTATTCTATTCAAAGTCAATTGAAATTTCTGTTGGCCATATATTTTCTCAAAAATTATTTATTCAAAACTATTAATGACCATGTGCAGTAAATGTGACCCTGTGGATACCCGACATAATTACCATTTGATCATCAACGGTTAATAATAACTATAGCAGAAATTGCTTTAATTGCTGTACATGTCTTAATATGAAGACACGTGACAAAATAAGGTTTGAATATTTATTAGTATCTTCTTTAATAAAGCAAAAATGAAGAGGAAGTATATATGACATTATGCAGTTTCGTGTAGCTTACTAGTGAGAGATGTAGTTTGTAGAAGGAGAAAGCTGTTCAGTGAGTTATGTTAAAGATGCAATTCACGGAGACAGATTCTTTGAAAGTAATGTAATTCAAGACTTTACAAAATCCCTAACTATTCTCGAACATCTTCAAAATATTATTATACATATTTGTGATTAATTAATAAATTAATACGCATAATCGTATTTTTTCGTTATTTTTCTATTTTGTTAAAGTCGAAAGTATTTACAAACTTTCCATGTTAAGTTCAGCAGTACATACTTTTTTGTAATCTCATTTTCAGTTTACAATACAGTGGGGGTGGGGGGCAATAGACTATGAACCACTGCTTCTTGGTGTGATTGAAGGCACATGAGTAAGTAGACATATTGCTGATTCAAATCAACAAAATTGTCTTATTATTTTATTGGTTATTGACATCGTATTGCAACTACGTTAGGCCATACTCTCAATAATTTTAGACGATTGTATCGATTTCAATTGATATTTTATTGTGTTTGAAAATGGAAGAATTACAACTGAACACTCATATTTGAAATTAAAATATAAATGGGCGTGACCAAATAGAAAAATTTAATAAGTAAATACACTAAAAAGACTTATAATAAAAATACGAAGTAATGAATAATAAAATAATAAAGTAATATATATATATATATATATATATATATATATATATATATATATATATATATATGTATATATATATATATATAATATTGTGTGTATATGGATAGTTTGATTTGTAGCAGTGTAAGATTTTATGTGCTAATAAAAGAAGGTAGTTAGATTTCTGACGACGCGAGATTTTACTGAGTATCTGCTACCCTATCCAAATTTTTACCCAGAAGTTTTAATCAGCTGCAGACTATCAAGCAAATTATTTACCTAAAGTGATATGAAGCGGCATCGAACCTGGAATCATGCGATTGAGTAGCAAAATACTTAATCGAACATTGTAGAAAGAATGTTTCTTATGTATAGAACGAAAACAATGCAACTGTTGGTGTTTTATAACTTTGTTAAGATGGGTAGAGTACAAGAATTCGTTAAAGGCAACAAGACTGCTGTGAAAAAAGGAGTAAATTATTAAGAACCCAGAAGACTGGATTACTTGAAACGGAGCTGAATAGTGTAAAGGGTTGAATCAGGTGTAGGTAACAAATCGGGTGACTCTGAGACAGTTGTGAAGAAAAGAAACATTCCTTAGGACGCACTTCTTCATAGTCTCCTTCTAACAGAGTTCACTTATGTTTAAGTTCAATAATAGAAGTCTAAAGTGTATATATATATATATATATATATATATATATATATATATATATATATACAATGTTGAAACGAGAGTCATGACCCCTGCGAGAAAGGAATTGACCGAACGACTATAAATGGTAGCGGTCTCATGGGGAGAGAGTAGGCGTTAATTACAAGAAGTCGTAAGGTGTCGTTTTGGCAGTTTGCCAGAAAATCGTTTGCTGGTTTGTGTATAATTCGTGGAGTGCTTGTTGGATTGTTAAGTTGTTGATACCCTGCTACGTTATATATTTTATTGCTACCACACGTTAATAGCGTAAACAAGTATCGTCATAAATTGTGGCGATATTACAATAATTGGCGACGGGTAACTACGTTACAATAATTGGTGACGAGGATTCACATTTCACGCAGGTGACTTAAAAAATTTTTGTGACACAAAGCTGTTAATGATGGAAGACCTATTAGCTTCTATAATACAGTTGCAAAAACAGCAGCAAGAAGAGAAACAACTACTTCAGCAACAAGAAAAACAGCAGTTAATGGAGTTATGTCTTAAGGAAATGAGTTCGTTTTCTCTAGTTGGCGTATCGAACTCTATAACAGAATTCAGTTATGATCCGGAGGAGGGAATAACGTTTGCAGCGTATTTTAGTAGGTACGAAGAAATCTTCTGGGAAGATTGCAAGCCGGAGAGAGACAACGAAAAAGTAAGACTATTATGATGTATATTAGCGCCGGCTGAACATGAAAAATATTGTAATTTCATACAATATCAAAGAAATTGTCAAATTTGTTACCAGGAAACAGTCGAGCTACTACCAAAAATATTCAGTGATAAGAGATCCTTATTTAACACTCGATGAGAATGTTGAAATCTAGTTAAAAGAGAGGATGAAGACTTTGTCACGTATACCGGGAACGTAAATCGAATGTGCGAAAGGTTTAAACTGAAGGAAATAAATCCTGATATGTTTAAGTGCCTCATTTTTATACAAGAGCCTACGGAAAACGAAGATGCAGAGATACGTGCAAAACTTCTCACAAAACTTGAACAAGCGCAAGAGTGTCTATGTGGTAAGTAGCTGGCTTACCAAACACATGATTCCGGGTTAACATCACGCCCTGGAGGAATGAATAACTGTATATTGAGAAAAAGGAGGCAGTCAGAATTTTGAGATAACTTTTATTAGCACTTTTGTTCGTTTATCGAATTCCTCAAAACTTAGTCAAGATCGTTATTTTGATTTCGTCTTGACGAGTTCGATAAACGAACGAAAGCGCTAATAAAGATTTATCCAAAATTCTGACTGCCTTCTTATTCAGATGGACAAAAATTGCTTCAGAATTTATGCATAAATCAACAGCAAAATGAGGCAGTCGAAAGCTAGAAATGTCTCAGGGTATCATATTTATTGATAAGCTGCTGGAAGAAACATCTTAAAACGTAACAACGAGGTGTAGTCTGATGATCAGTGAAATTTTGCCAGTCATTCATATTTTTTTATGGGTGTGGTCTAAGATATTAGTGTACATAGCATTAGCACCAACACAGTACTCAAAGTATAGCTTTTGAAGCAAGTAGCGAGGAAGAGATGGTTATAATAGAATGAGTGAAATGCTTAATCCTCTTCCAAAGAAATATTGGCATCTCGAACATTAACCATGCCATTAAATATCAGATACAACCGTCAATATTACCAATTAGATATAAACCACTCGCCTTGTGAATGTATGAGAAATCAAATAAAATTCAATTTGCATTCTTTTTCTATTTTGTTTTTGTGTAGAAAGTAAATGATTGAATTTTTCAATCAAAATGGCATGCCAAGTTTGAGTGATATGTCTAAAAATTTTAACACGGTATTATTACGGAGTTGACACTAATAGGCATGTAAATTAAATTGTATGCTCTTAGTTGCTCCCTTATAAAAGAAATTGTATATTACGCCCTCACTTGTCAAACATAAAATATAAATCTACTCCTTTGGAGCCAGTTTAATTCTATTGGGATGCCATTTAAATGGTGATTGAAATGATACGAGTGCATTGAGACGAAGGACTCGATTGACAGCTACTGACGATCTTTGACTTCGTAACGATAACGTACAGTATTCATCCAAACAAGAATTATTACATTGGGCCCCTTTGCCCCAAACTTTCTAACAATAAATATTTTGTTGTAAGACAGTATAAACCGTTCTGATGATGTGCTACAATTGCTCTTACAACATGTAGAAGCAAGTTGTATCAACTGTCCTGTCAATAGAGCATTTTTAAATGTTATGGAATCACGTTCATACCATTCCTTCAGAGTTCAAAAGTTTAGCTGCGTGATATAGCAAGATATGGTATTAAATTTGATAAGAAATGACATGACGAATTGCTTAAAATTATGTATTGGTGAAAGACGGAGACAATAATCTCTCCTATATCAGATTTTCTATAAAGTTCATGAAAAATTTGTGTGGGACTGTTAACACAAACACTCACACACAAACAGACACATACACATGCACACGCGTTGCTTTATTAATTTGTTTTATCAGATGTATAAATATTTGAAAGTAATGTCTGCACCATAGAATATGTAATTAGCATTATTACATTGATACTTATACGCACATAAATGTAGATAATAAGTTACTAATTAATCCTTGTGTTGTGTATTAAGAAACATCGTATTAATTGGGGAAAGCAAAACTAGCTTGAAAAGATGAGTAAAACTATTTAGTGGTGTATACGCTTTAAAATCATACCGAAAACTTCGATTGGACAACAATAGTGCCACTGCTACTAGTATTACATATAATACAACAATTATTCCTGCAACTACTGCCACTAAGTCTACTGAGGTTGCTACTGATACACTGCTAGTACGAATCATCATGTTGCTGCTTCTGCTGCTGCTACTACTACTACTACTACTACTACTACTACTACTACTACTACTACTACTAATAATAATAATAATAATAATAATAATAATAATAATAATAATAATAATAATAATAGTAATAATAGTTTAGTAATAAATTAAAAATTTCAAATTTTTGCACACGGCTAGCAATTTCGGTAGAGGTGAAAAGGGATCACACTGAGTCTAGTACTCAACCGGTACTTATTTTATCAAACCCTAAATGATGGTAGGCAAAATCGACCTCCATCGAATTGGAACTAAAAACGCAAAAACGGAAAAAATACCGCTAAGCATTTTATCTGGTCTGCTAACAATTCTGCCAGCTCACCGCCCTATATTAATTGACTAATATCAATCATGGTACTGTAAACGCGCCAAGATACTGCTTTCATGGGTTTCAATCGGTGTGTCATTGTCCTCGTAATGACAGAAAGTAATATCGATGTAGTCACTTACATACAAAATATATACACACACATAACCTCTTACACACACTCACACACGTACACACACCCATGTGTGTGTGTGTGACTATCTGAGTGTGTGTGTGTATGTGTGGGGATAGCTCGGTGGATTTGTCGAATCCTAAAGAATGATAGGCAATGCCAACTTCCGTGGAATTTGAATAAAAAGTGCAAAGATGGACGAAATGCCGCTCTACCCTTTACCCGGCGAGCGAATGATTCTTTCACCACGCCGAGATATTATGCTCATGTCAATCAATAACCGGGTTTTATTGTTTTGGTCTTTCACACAATAATATCTGGTTTATTAGCTTTGATTGTCCGGTCTGTACTTACTGAAAAAACCCAAAGAATCGTTCCATTATCTCTTCAGTTACATCCTCGGTGCGGTGCTTGTCCCATTTTTCAGCAGTTTAGATTTTATAATGCCGACATATTATCCATTGTAGATATTGGACATTATTATTATTATTGAGTGAGAGAGCAGTGCATGCCATCAAAGTGACACTGGGGTAAAATATACGAAGCCCATTATACCCATCATGACTACTTGTCTGATAAAGGTACACCAGGCACATGCATCACAACCATACTATTATTATTATTATTATTATTATTATTATTATTATTATTATTATTATTATTATTATTATTGTTATTGTTATTATTATTTTCCATCTCAGATCTCTCGGTCTTTCTTGCTCTGATTGATTCTGTGATAGCGGACAACAACCTGTTGTCAGAGGTCTCACAGGTCTCTTTTCAAGAATTATAAACTTTGATACTTGGATGCTAACTTATCGTAGAAGAAACTGAATACCCAAGAACTATCATCATTATATTATTATTGTTGTTGCTGTTGTTGTCGTTGTTGTTGTTGTTGTTGTTGTTGTTGTTGTTGTTGTTGTTGTTGTTGTTGTTGTTGTTGTTGTTGTTGTTGTTGTTATTAAGACGAAGAGCGCGTTTCGATTGTAATAGATATCTTATTGGTTGAACGATATTTCATTAGTAAGTCTGTCTTTGTCAAGTTCAAAATAAGAAGTGATAAAAATTCAAAATTACAGTTTACATGTAAAAGTTTGAACGAGAGCAACCAGCATCCACACGTTGATGGAATGACATCAGTCTTTAAGTTTCAATTTTATAACAGGCGAAAATAAAAATACAGAAAAAGAAGACTGAAAAAAGACAGAAAAAAGAGGAAAGAAAAAGAGAAAAACAAGAATATTTAATCAAACAGTCTTGTATAAATTTGATGATATTCTCCTGTCGCTTTATTCATTCCTCCAGGGCGTGATGTTAATAACCCACAAACATATTTCTCCTCATGCATTCAAGTTGTGTTTCGTGCATTCTGCCGCGTACTGCAAATGGGAATGTCTACATGTCCCATCTTGTGTATAAATCATAGCATTTCCGTTATGATTCCTGATGGAATTCACTAGACTCATGTTGTTGCACAATGAACAGAGCTTACCTCTCTTGCGACACGAAACGCAACTTGATTTATGCTGGTTGTACAACAGAACAATTAAAAAAAAGGTTTCATGGGCACAGATTCGACGTTATGCATAATAACTGTAGTTCGATGGAACTTGCCGAACATTTCGTTTCAAACGGCTGCAGTTTTGAAAAAGACTTGAAAGTGCATATTCTCAGAAAATATCTGAATCTGCTTCACTTTCACTTCTCAGAATGCATGCGAAGAAATATGTTTGCGGGTTATTAACATCACGCCCTGGAGGAATGAATAAAATGACAGGAGAATATCATCAAATTTATACAAAACTGTTTGATTAAATATTCTTCTTTTTTCTCTCTTTTCTTTCCTCTTTTTTTTTTCTGTTTTTTTTCTGTCTTCTATTTTCTGTCTTTTTCTTTTTGCCTGTTATAATATAGAAACTTAAAGACTGATGATAGCACTCCATCAACGTGTGCATGCTGGTTGCTCTAATTCATACTTTACATTTAAATTTCTCTAATTTTGAATTTTTATCACTTCTTATTTTGAACTTGACTGTTCAACCAATAAAACGTCTATTACAATCAAATCGCGCTCTTCGTCTTAACTGTTTACCTTTGTGAAAAGTTACGTCAATCCTTTTAAAAATATTATTATTATTATTATTATTATTATTATTATTATCATTATTATTATTATTATTATTATTATTATTATTATTATTATTATTATTATTATTATTATTATATCTTTGACTTTTGCTTTGTATTTGTACTATTTGACTCCAAGTCTCACCCAGAGACCTCAAGAGACAACAAGTTAGATGCTCATATTGGTGTTATGCCTAGGGTGTCATATATTTGGTTTTGCATATACTATTGTTGTAGAAGATGTTTAAGAAAGCATAAGAAAATTATGAGTTTGTTTCAAAATTCGAGATTACATAGACATTATCATTATTATTGTTATTACTGTTATTGAGATTACATAGACATTATTATTCTTATTGTAGTTGATTATTATCGAAATTATATTGGAGTGGCAACCATAGCAAAATTTGACAATGTTTCTGTTGGAGATTGTGTGGTAAATGTGCAAAGTGATGGTCTATTAATTTTAAGAATTTTCTAGCTGTTAGTAGCTACATTCATATTATAAGTTGGGTTAAACCATAAGATTTTTCTGCATGTACTTTGTCTACCTGTATTTAGTTCAATGTTGTTTATGTTATTCTTGAAGTTTATGCTATTCGTTCTAATGCAGCATTATAGTATGAGGTGGCCTTTTCAAAAGTGTCTTTATCAGCTGATAGATTGGAGATGCACCTGCTAATGTTAGTAACTAATTGTTTAATGGTTGCTGGTGGATGGCTGGAGACAATGTTACACCCATCTGTGTAACGAAGACGTATAACGGAATGACGAGCAACTCGTTCAAGGAAAGGGATACACAACACTTGGCGTCATTCAAAGCAAAAATAAGACATGGAACATTCTTCCGCAACATGCTATGGATATCGAAAGAAAGTGGGGTAAGAAACCTCCCGAAACGTGGAGTATCATTGTTAAAGCCATAAAAAAAAATGGGGTACGAAACGTGAACTCTGTAACACTGAAAAGCTAAATATCATAGGGTGAACAAGTAACATCTTAAATATTAGGGATGAAACCTTCTCTCCCTCCATACAGAAGCAATATTTCTCTCTCACCTACTTCAAAAGGGAAGCACCACTCACACCACAAGCCAAATGAGGATAGTTCCCCACCTCTGAACGTCAAAAATAAATATATACAACACACGAACACTATATTTAGAACAAACATGCGCTTTCTACACCCGATGAACTCCTTCTGCATACAAACATACGAACACCACATACACGCAGAATATAATATAACACAAACAAATTCCCCGTCTAACACGGTTTTATTCCGAAAGTCAAACGGAGATAATAACAGAATAGTTGTCATCCAAAAGTAGCACTTCTTGAGTTTTTGTTTACTTTACGAGTCTTTTTGTAAAATCCCGAGACGTTTTTGTGTTTTCATCCAAAATGGAGACGAACACCCCTCCTCCATGTGATCAGCTTGGAAAATTGTAAAGATACTAATACATTTTTCTTTGACATGAAACCAATGGTAGCATTAATACACACACACACACACACACCACACACGCACACACTCACACTCACACACATATATGTATGTATGTATGCATGTGCATGTATGTATCTAAGTATGTATGGATGTATATGTATGTATGCGTGTACATATATAGGCGTGTATGTATTCATGTATATATATATATATATATATATATATATATATATATACATACAGAGAGAGAGAGAGAGAGAGAGAGAGAGGGAGATGTATACATATTTTGTATACATATTTTATTATATGTAGGGAAATAAATATGTGAGCTAGCATGGTCTTCCCCACCTCCTCTCGCAAACCAAAAGATATACATAAAAAGCACTTCTATCAACAAACATGTTTTATCAAAAGATGTGCATCTTACACCTCATTAACACCACCAGCCCAGACACACACCTAAAACGTACAAAATTACTAAAAGAAAGAATTTGGGAAAAAACATCTAGTCATTAGATTTCTGATTAAAGGTCAACTAATCAAATCGCTTCACAAAACACTCCTTTAACAACCCACCACCTGCCACCCCCACCATCCAATCAAGTATCTTGTGTTGACCATTCACCACTTTCTTTCAGCTATCATTCATCCACAGTCTTTCACTCTCGCACTGATTAACAAACACACTGAAATCCCATACATAGAATCACAAAACCCCAAATCCGCAGATCTGTTTCACAACGGATGCGAGAATGTTCTCTAAAGAATTTAACAAGAAAATTAATTTATTTTTTAAATCTCCACACCCAAGTTAACCAAAAACTTACCAGATCTATGAACTAAAATTTATATTATTAAAATATTTAAAGAAAAATAAATTAAACTGATTAGAACTACCAGTGACGTCATTCTTTTTTTCTTCTTCCAAATATACATAACTGTACCAAGGATCTCACACATTTTCCAATATCTCTCTCTCTCTCTCTCTCTCTCTCTCTCTCTACATATATATATATATATATATATAAATATATATATATATATATATATATATATATATATATATATATATATAGGAAAGAGGATTTGAAAATGCAAAGATCTTTTAAAGATGTTTATTGACTTGACTGTCGTAAGCCTTATATTTTATTGAAAATCTTTTTTTAAACAAGTGAAACAGGTTAAGTCAATAAACATCTTTAAAGGACCTCTGCATTTTCAAATCCTCTTTCGTATATATTTTCGCCCGTGCGGTACCTTGCAAGTTTACTTTGTTATATATATATATATATATATATATATATATATATATATATATATATATATATATATATATATATATATATATATATACGTCCATATTTGTCTGTATATTTATATGCGAATATATGATTTGTTGGTTTCTGTGTCAATGTGTGTGTATAAACTCAGTTACCTGTTTAATTAATATCATACACGTGGTCCTTGACTGACTGAATTTATACGTTTGTGACTAGAAAGAACGTCACATTTAGACTCGTAACATATGTAGATTCCTCACCATCTAAACATCAGTGACTCACTAATAACTGACACCTGTTAGTTTACCTATTACTCACTTCCGCTAGCTCTCACTTGTTGTCAACGCCACTTTAGGCTGATATAGTCCTTCCCTCTTTTCCTTCGTTTACAATCTCCATCTCTCATCTGTTTTCAATCATTCACCCAAGTAAATATCCATTTGCTGTATACAGTTTACCTATACGCTTCATCTCTTACTTGTTTCATTGATCAGACTGCTTCGAAGTTGAGCTATCACCTTGAAGAATTTTAGTTGAATGAATTGACTCCAATACTCTTTTTTAGAGCTTGATACATAATCTATTGGTGGCTTTAGATGACCTGATAAGTTACAGAGTAATAAACATACTAACACCGGTTGTCAAGCGATGGGCAGGGTACAAGAACAGACATAATGACACACATGTATGAAAATATATAAAGACTTTGATGCAAAATATACTAAGTTGCCGTGTAGTAAATGCTAGCGTAGTATATTTACTCTCTGACCACATTTTGGTTGATGGAGCCAATATGACACAATGTACTTGTTAGTGAGATATTCAAAATGTTGAATTCTTACATGTATTAACCAAATGAAAAACGTTTTTTTTTTGTTTCTTTTCCGTGATGTATCACTCAGTTAACTCATCAATTAAAAAACACTTCTGACTGTGAACCACAATCCATCTGTTGTCATTTATATGTAGGGGGGGGGGAGCATGTATATATGTAGTGTCGTGTACATTTTAGTTTCCATTTTTGTCTTGAAGAATTCGGCTAAACGAACGAAAGCGTTGATAAAGAATCATCCAAAATTCTGACTGACTCCTTTTTCTTAATGTGTGTGTGTGTGTGTGTGTGTGTGTGTGTGTGTGTGTGTGTGTGTGTGTGTGTGTGTGTGTGTGTGTGTGTGTCTGTGCGTACAAAATTGTTCCGGGACTAACACCAAAAAGAAATGTTACCAATTTGAAGGAAACAGGTATAGGAAGAACTGCAAATTTCTCTATCACAAACGCACCTAATAATCATGAAAGCGTTTAATAGATCTTCTATGACACAATCAAGGAAAGTAAACGATTGCCTTGAACGAATTGCATGGGAAACGACGAAGAGAGAAAAAGCGTAAATCGGGAACAATTGTTAGCCCATCACACTCCTTTGTAAATACTCTCTCTCTCCCACTTCCCTTCTCTTTCATGTTATATAGAATTCTTCTTTCGACTTATACGGTCACTGTAAATAGGTTGTCTCTTGAAAATGAGTTACGTTTCTTGATTTTACTACTGATATTCACATTATTTTATTCTTTCCTTGTTGCTGGTCATTTTCTTGTTGATGTTTTTATAACGTGTTTTGTTCAAAATTTGTCTGACATAATGAATAGTTTTATATTTTTCGCTTGATTTTCCAATACTTTTATCTTTTCTAACTTCCATTGCATGATTTTGTTTTTGTATTTCTCGTCGCCACTGTAAGTGGTGGTTTAGCTACTTGGCTGTTGTTTTGCTTTCACCATTGTCGTCGGTGTTGATGATGTGCTTAATATTATGCTGTTATCGTTTCTGATTTTATAGTTGTTGTTTCTTTTGTTTACAGCGTAACTATTTCCGCCTCGCTTTTGTATCTATACATTGTTGGAATCTATACAGTTGTTACTATCTTTCTCGAAAAATCTTCAGAAACAATGTCTTTCTCGCTTTGGTCGGCCACGGCTGCCATGGCTGCCATCACTTCTTCTTTTCAAATTTCAATCTTTATGATGCTTTTATAAGATGTTTGTTTCTTGATTGTAGCAATTCAGAAAAAATACAGAGTCTATCTCCGCCATTGTTAGAGCTACTGCTGTTTTCAAGCATTATTTTCCTGAATTACCGTAAATAATTAAAGGAATGAAAATCTTGAATTCCGTCAGTGTGGTGGATTTGCAAACAAAGTGTAAACGATCAACGAGATGATGATGACGATGATGATGATGAGGATTAACCACCAAGTCCTACTCAAACATATTCCTTGACTAGTCCGTTATTCTATTCACCTCAAAAATTTCAAATGCAAAATTGATCACCAAGGTACTTAAACACTCTCGTGTGGGATGAGTCAAGAGCAGATGTATGGTATACCGACTGAGCTTCTCCAGTTAACCTACTCTTCAATTTAAAAACAGCACATATACTACTGCATGCCATCCTTCGCTTCATGAGATATATTTCAAGATTTCAGCGAGGGACGCTTCTCGTAGCACATGTAAAGACTTTATGTGTACGACGATCACAGATAACAATCTTTCTTTCACTATAAACGTGTGAGTGATTTCTGTAAAAATGTCCTTATTTCGTCACGTAAACCTGTCATGCAATTTATCTTACGTCAAAGTATTGCATTTGCAAAAATCAAAACTAAAATTCACACAAATTTCATCTTTCTTTATATATGACAAAGTGCAATGTAAAAAGATTGAAGGGCTTTGATGACAAGTCTGAAGCTTAATACCCACGAAATGTTTGCGTATTTGCTCTTGTGTAACTTAGCAATTGTACTCAAACACAATGCTGTGTTTTTTATTCATTTCTGAATATAATAGCATCTGTCAGGACTTAGTATAATTTGAAAATTTTCATGGCTATCAGCATTAAACATATCTAAAATCTGTTTTGTTACCTGAAAGCTATAGAACAGAATTTCTTTTGAATTACTCTGAAGTAGTTACATAAGTAATTATTTCGTAGAAACTAAAATAAAGATGGGCGCGACAATTTCTGCTTAGCTCAGCTGAAAGTGACACATATATTGAGAAAGAAAAAAATAATATATATAAGAGAAAGAATTCTGATTGCAAATGCTTTATCCACTATAATCAATATATGTAATGTAGGAGACATGTATGGCTGATAATACAGCCAGCGTTGCCAGTATATAATAGGCTAGTTCCTCTGAACATGTATGTATCAAACCGAATCATTAAACTATAATTGTTTCGTCTCTAACCAACAGACTGTCAATAACGTGATTACACAAAAGTTGGCAATGAACTACATATTCATACAAACAGTGAACTGTGCTACGCGCATTCGGCCAGGTTTCACAAAACACACACACTAAGGTCTGCTTCACAAGAAACATTTGCCAAGAATGAAGAACTTTACAGACAGCTAGGCACCAGTGAATTATATAAATGTCTCAAAGAAACAAACACGCAATACTCAGTAAAATTTGGGGTTAAATTCTCTACATATTCGCAAAATAATAATAGTAGCAGTATTATTATTATTATTATTATTATTATTATTATTATTATTATTATTATTATTATTAGTAGTAGTAGTAGTAGTAGTAGTAGTAGTAGTAGTAGTAGTAATAGTAGTAGTAGTAGTAGTAGTACTACTACTACTACTACTACTACTACTACTACTACTAATAATAATAATAATAATAATAATAATAATAATAATAATAATAATAATAATAATGATAATAATAATAATAATAATAATAATGATAATAATAATAATACAAAACTACAAATCCAAATATATGGTACCCTAGGCATAACACCTACATGAACTTCTAACTTGTTGTCTCTTGAGGTCTCTGGATGAGACTTGGATCCAACTTGTACAAATGCAAAACAAAAGTCAAACATAAAATAATAATAATAATAATAATAATAATAATAATAATGATAATGATAATAATTTCTTAATTGGTCAAAAGAGCCAGCAATACAATGCAAACGTCTTATACAAAAAAAGTTACTAGACATGTGAAATGTGTATGTATATATATATATATATATATATATATATATATATATATATATGTCAATATCTTAAAACGATCTGTGGCATAACTGCTATTACCACATTTGTGTGACCTGCTTCTCCCTTCTGCCGCAAATCCATAAATCTCTGTGTTTCTCATACACGTGTTGTGTTCGCGAGGGCTGCTACATAATGGTAGTGACGGTGACACAGAAAGAGAGTGGGAAAAACCGAACTAGTTTTTTGCAGTAATAATACTTATACAATTGAAATAACTACGAAGATTTATATGCTAACACATGTTAATTAATGTTGAAATGTTTCTTTCAGATACAGTAAAAACAAGCAACAGTTTCATAATAAAGATCGTGGAAAAACTAATTGTGTGTGTGTGTGTGTGTGTGTGTGTGTGTGTGTGTGTGTGTGCGTGCGTGCGTGTGTGTGCGGCTGTGTGTGTGTGTATGTGTGTGTGTGTGAGGTGTGTTGTTTTGCAGTCATCTGTTCATCACAAAGAACACTAAAAAGAAACACAGCAATGAGAACTACAAAAACAATAACAACTACATAACAACGATTTCAAAGTTTGACACAACTGCAGCAAGTTTAGCGGGTGATGAGGGTGGGTTTTAGTCAATTATACCCCCCACCCAACACTTAAATAGTGCTTATTCTATAGAAATCGAAAGGATGAAAAGTGATGTTGCACAAGTCGGATTTGAGATTAGATTCTAAAAAGATGCCAAATAATTGCCGCAGAACATTCTGTCCGGCGCCCTACGACTGAGTCGGGTCACCGTCTTACAACAACAGCAACAACAACACTAATAGTAATCATAATAATAATAATAATAATAATAATGATAATAATAATAATAATAATAATAATAATAATAATAATAATAATAATAATAATAATCCCAATCGGCATAAATGTATCTGTCAAGTCCTACCAAAAACTGATCCAGTATAAAGCTCTTGAAATAGAAATTGGCAACATGTGGAAGCTCAAGGCTAAAACAATACCTGTTGTCATAGGTGTCCTAGGAATGGTAGCAAAAGGGACTGATTCCTACCTAGCTCAGATATCAGGAAATCCCAAAATAGCATAAATTCAAATGGTAGTGCTGATGGGAACTGTCCATATCCTACGTAAAATACCATCTACCAAACCTCAAATTTTAAAAGAAGCTAATAATTTCCATATGTTTTCTTAAACATTCTCTTGAACAATACTATGTGCAAAACCAAATATATGACACCCTAGGCGTAAAACCAACATGAACTTCTAATTTGTTGTCTCTTAATGTCTCTGGATGATACTTGGAGCCAACTTGTACAAAAATAAAGCAAATTCAAATATATTCAAACAAATTCAAAAATTCAACGATGTGAACATCAGTACACACAAACACACACACACACACACACACACACACACACACACACACACATATATATATATATATATATATATATATATATATATATATATATATATATATATATATATATATACATATATAATTATTTTATCTATTATTAATTAAAAATCGAACAAGGTGAATTGGTTCATTTCAAAGCTAAGGTCAGCACTTTTAACTAATCGCTAGTTGTAGTAAACCGCTGACCCCAAGGGTGTGACGCCTCTTTTGTCTCCTTATCGTGCAGGAATGCCCATTGCCGATCTCTTCACCTTGTGCCGAATCTATTTACAGACCTGTGGAATTTAATCAATTCATCAAGCTGCTTCTCTTGCTCTTACTACTCCCTTAAATCTTCACATATTTACGATTATCTTAAGTACAAGACAAAGGTTGAAACTAAGCAACGTTTAATAATACCTTTTTAATAATAAATGGAAATAGTAATAGTGATAGTAATAATAATGATAATAATAATTATGATAATAATAATTTAGTTAAAACCCATGTCGGATCAGAGGAAATATTAACAATGACATATATTTAAAAAAATGAAAATAAAAATATCAGCGATGATAATAATAATAATGAAAGGAAGCGGTTAGAATCTCCCTATCCTCTGATTGTTGATACGTCTAGTGATGGTGTCACAATAAAAACACTGGTAATTGCGCATCCTGATAATTGCTACCTCATATGAGCGGCAATGAAAAAAAAAATATTGAGAATAACGGTGCTAATGAAACTCAAGCCCTGGATGGTGACAGTGTTGCATCCGGTAGGCTCAGAGATACTGGTCTGACTCCAGCCTGTTGTTATCCAGCAAGGGACCAGCACACATGGCGTAGATGGAACAAACAAGTCAATGCTGTGTGGTCATGGAGTGTTACTACCTGAGCAACCCCGTAGACGAAATGGGTGTTCGTCTTAGAGGATACCGACAACGTATATATGATCAATGGAGAGAAAGAAGATTGTTTCAACTCACAGAGCAGAGATTATGTGATCAAGCTAGAGCAATCAGAAAAAAATTCTTGGTTCACAGAAGTAGAGATCGGAGCTGTCAAAAAACGGGTACTGGAAAACAGCAGCAGAGGAAAGGATGAAAATACAGTTCCTACTGATAAAAGTAGTCTCATAGCAGAAAACAGAGGTGAAATCTCTAATAAACCACAGGAAAGGAACAGTGATAGCTTGCTCGATGAGAGGCATATAGATGGTTTGGAAGAAGACAATCAAACTAGTATTGATATGACAGATGGGCAAAAGGAAATTTACGACACAAAAAAGGTAAGGCTACAAGAGACAGATAGTAACGTTATTTCCACTTCGGTGGAAATTGAACCAAGAACCGAAAAGTGTCAATGAAATTCTGAAATACACCAGAACAAAAAACATCACAGAAACAAATAATTTGATCAAAGTAACAAGTATTGTTGTAGCAAAAAATGTGGGTTTTGATATCAAGAAAAGAAATATAATGGGAGTGACTAAAGAAAAGATCCACAGTGGAAAAGAAGAATACAGGTGGGGTTAGATGTGCTCTCTAAAGTCATTTCTGTGTTAGACCGAAAAGAGAACGGGGAGTTTAAAAGCGAACAAAAATACATGGCACTGAACAGGAAGTATGATATCGAAAGAAAGGGCCTGAAAGTGGTAATGGAGGAACTGAAATAGCACCTCTTTGCAAAGAAAGCAAAGATGGTAAGATAAGACCAAAGAATGAGGTAGAAACAGCAGAATAGTTCATTCAGAGTAGATCAGAAGAGATTCTATAAAGAAATAAATAGAAGGTTTACAGACGAAAAGTTGATACCAGATAGTCAAAGGTTTTGAAGTGACATCTAGAGCAAAGACAAGGAGCACAAGAAGGATATTGAATGGTTGCAAGAACTGAAACAAACAGTAGTCTATCCAAAGCAGACGGAACTAATCATTTCAGTTAGGGAAGTGAAAGAAATCAGCAAAAAAATGAGCAACTGGAAAGTCCCGGGATCAGATAGAGTTCAAGGCTACTGGAACATAAGATTTGGTGAATGTCATGCACGGGTAGCTGCGCAACTCAACACCTTATTAAATTCCGACCAAGCAACACCAGAGTGGTTGACAGTGGGTAGGATAGTGCTGTACTTGAAAAACATCGAAAAAGGCAATACGATAGACAATAACAGGTAGATATCCTATTTGCCACTTATGTGTAAATTTTTGACTGGTATACTCGCAGAGTCAATGTACGAAAATCTAGAAAAAACATGGAGTCCTGCTACATGCATGAGCGGAAGGGTTGCAAGCGTAGGTGCAGATGTACAAAGGATCAACTCCTGATAGATAAAACTGTACTCAGAGACTGCAAGATGAAGAAAAGTAACTTAGCTCTGTCATGGATCGACTATCGTAAGGCGCCCGATATGATCCCACATTCTTCGATCATGGAGTGTATGAACCTGTTTGGGATTGCATCGAATGTCCGAGCGATTGCCTGGAAAAAGTATAGTGAATTGGAGGACGGACCTGACAGCATACGGAAGAAGTCTAGGGACAGTAGAAACTAGGAAA
This sequence comes from Octopus bimaculoides, assembly GCF_046866305.1. Lineage (NCBI taxonomy): Eukaryota > Metazoa > Mollusca > Cephalopoda > Octopoda > Octopodidae > Octopus > Octopus bimaculoides. The sequence continues at coordinate 166,727,234 of NC_142929.1, read as the reverse complement.
AGTACCTTCCAAGTGGACTGCCTGTCTCCACTGATCTTTGTACTGTGATTGATACCACTGACACTGATTCTGAGGAAAACAAAAGCTAGGTATCTATTCGAAAGCCGCCAACAAAAAGTCAACCTCCCGTTATTCATGGATGACCTCAATCTTTATGGTAAAAAGGAAGCCCAAGCCAATTCCCTCATTGATTCGGTGTATACCTTCAGTGCTGATATCAGAATGGAGATCGGATTGAGAAAGCGTGGTGTGTTAGTCTTGAAGAGAGACAAAATCAAATGTATGGACGGACTAACGATACCGTCTGGGGAGGTTATGAAGCAGATAGAAGAGACGGGCTATAAGTACTTGGGGATTTTGGAAATGGATAAATTGATGGAGAAAGAAATGGCAGAAAAATTTAAGGTGGAGTATTTGCGCAGACTGAGACTGATCGTACAGTCGAAATTAAACGGACGGAATAAGATCGAAGCTATCAATACCTGGGCGGTTTCACTCCTTAAATATGGAGCAGGGGTAATCGCATGGACAGTGGACAAACTAAATAGCTTAGACAGAAAGACAAGGAAGTTGCTAACTAGATATGAGTCACTCTACCCGAAAAGTGACACATACAGACTGTATGTACAAAAAAAAAATAGGGGGAAGAGAACTTATTGGGTGCGAACAGAGCATTAGAGCAGAAGAAAACAACATAACATGGTATGTAAAAAATGCCACAGAATCGCTATTATTAGAAGTAAGAAGGTCAGGTTTATGTAGGATGAAAGACTGCAAAGATAAAGCACTATACAAGAAATTGAAAACGAATGAAACTGAAAATAGGCGGGTAAAGAAAAGAATGCATGGTGAAACCGTATAGCATATTACCAGCCAAAGAATGAATGGTGAAACCGTATGGCATATTACCAGTCAATGTACGCCACTAGCCCAGAAGGAATATAAGAGGTGCCACGACAATATAGCCAGGCTTGTCCATTGGACAATCTGCAACAAGTATGGACTTGATAGAACAAAATATTGGAACGACCTCAAACCTGAAAGCATTGTCGAAAATAGATATGCAAAGATCCTATGGAATTTTATGATTCAGTTTGACCATGAGATTGAGAATAGGAAGAGAGACATAGTGTTAATTGAGAAAGAAAACAAACTATGCTGGATCATAGACATAGCTTCCCCAGCTGACAACAAGGTATGCGATAAGGAAGAAGAAAAATCGAGAGTTATGACAGATTAGCTTGGGAAGTTAAGCAGTTGTGGTCGATGAAAAAGGTAGCAGTAGTACCGATAACTGTCGGAGCTCTGGGAACAGTGAGCAAAAATCTCGAGAAGTACAAGGAACAAATAGGACTTCAATAATGGTGGAGCACTTGCAGAATACAGCGCTGCTTGGAACCGCTCGAATACTCCAGAAGGTGCTCAAAAAATCTCCAGCGTTAGAAGCTGTGCAAAGGCTATAATAATAATAGTAGTTGTAGCAGCAGCAGCAGCAGCAGCAGCAGCAGTAGTAGTAGTAGTAGTAGTAGTAGTAGTAGTAGTAGTAGTAGTAGTAGTAGTAATAATAATAATAATAATAATAATAATAATAATAATAATAAGAACACCGGGGAAGTTTAACAGAACACCGGGGAAGTTTAACATGTGAGTACGATAAATCACTGCTCCGAAACTTATCCAAAAACATCGGAAATAAAGACATCGCATGGAGCCCAAATATAGCTGACAAAGGGTTGGACTATACCCGAGTAAGTAATACTCATTGAAATTTATTCCTATTTTTCCAAATATAATGATGTATTTTAACTTGATACCTCCACTACCCGAACAGCGATCGTAAACACACGTGTTACATCAAAATACAGACCATCCCCAAACCCAAACACCATATACAAAAAATAGCTGACAAAGGGTTGGACTATATCCGAGTAAGTAATACTCATTGAAATTTATCTCTATTTTTACAAATATAATGATGTATTTTAACTTGATACCTCCACTACCCGCACAGCGATCGTAAACACACGTGTTACATCAAAATCAGACCATCTTCGAACCCCAAAACACCATGTACAAAAAAATTACAAACATATTAAATAACACCGGTATTATTTCACCCAAGAATAACAACCGAGAAGTGCGTACTGTAAGCTTGTTAAGAAAAAAATACGAAGATATGAACGTGCAAAACAATCTGACAACAGAAATAAACGAACCGGTACCCTACGAAAACGACGACCGTCAAAATAAAGGGCCGGACGTTGTTCCTCATGTCCCGCAAACAAAACCAAAACGGCATAAATGGACACGTGAGGAACACATTTCGATCCTACACGCCTATTTCACAGCAGTACTCTACCCAAAAAACGAAAACGCAACAACACATACATATAAAACATGGAAGAAAAATAATGTAAATATAGACCTCGATAAAACAATGAACCCTAACAAACTAGCTAACATAAGAAGATATATTCTAAAAGCAAAAAAAATATCAGAAATAGAAATAGAGCAATTGAAAGAAAAAATACATCAGGAAAATCTAGATAGTAGTCACACAGCAATGCCAAATAATAATATAAACACTGAGATAGCAAAACACGAGGACAAACGTAACATGCCCGGCAAAAACGAAGTAAACAAAAAACAACAAACCCAGACCGTAGAGATGTATAATAGTGTACAAAAAGCACCAATCCAGAACACCACAGACAAACATATGAATGAAAAGGAAGGCAAAACAAATATAAAGCCTGGAAATAACGAAGGGAAACCTAATAATTACGATACTATGAAAATGAAAATAACCGAAGAACTGAAAACCACAGATCTTAGAATGGACCACAGATTATATCTCCCAAAAATCAAAATAGACAATAAAACAACATCAATAATAAATAGCATAAACCTGGCCGTCACGGAACTAACAACCACAGAAACAACAGGCAATATCACTGAGCTAAATGACATGATATATGCGGCAGCCACTGCAGCCACAAAAGAAGCAGTATACTCACTCAAACCCATCCGAACAGGAGTTCTACCACCCAAACAGACCTTGTGGATAAATAACATCCAGAACAAAATTAAAAAAAAGAGAAAAGATTTATCGATTCTCAACGAAATTAGTAAACAATCAACACTACTAAGTAACAAGAAGAAAACAAAAATACTGTACAAATACAGCATTACAGAAAAAGACTTACCTGAGGCAAAAGAAAAACTAAAGCAAGACATCCTTGCCAAAGCACAGAGGATCCGCCGGTATGAGAAACGCCAACGTTTCTTTGAACAAAACAAACAGTTCAAATCCAACCCCAAAAAACTCTACCAAGAACTGGGTAAAAATAAAATAGACATTACTTCAGCACCAACAGCCGAAGAACTAGAGAAATTCTGGAAACAAAAATGGTCGGTGAAGCAACAACCCCAAAAAAGGACCATTAAAACAACGAACTTAGCACCTGAGCAACTCTGGGCCCCTATAACAACTGAAGAGGTCACCCAGACACTGCAAAGACTAAGCAACTGGAAAGCACCTGGACACGACAAGATCCCCAATTTCTGGTTAAAACACCTGCCAGCAATGCATAAAAAGCTGGCAGAAAACTTTAACAACATAATAGCAGATCCAGAAACAATGCCTGAATGGCTCACAAAAGGGAAAACCATCTTAATCCCCAAACCCACGGAAACGGAGAAACCACAAAACTATAGACCTATAACCTGTCTCCCTACGATCTACAAAGCCTTTACTGCAATAATATCGCAGAGAGTGAGTAAACACCTGGAAAATAACAACCTGTTTCCAGAAGAGCAGAAGGGATGCTGCAAGGGCTCATACGGCTGTAAAGATCAATTATTGATCAATAAAGCCATAACTGAAGACAGCCGCAGAAAGAAGAAAGGCCTCAGTATGGCCTGGGTGGACTACCAAAAGGCTTTCGACAGTGTTCCCCACACGTGGATTCTGGAAACACTAGCCATAAACAAGGTGGCACCAATTATCATAAAATACATAGAGCACTCAATGAACAAATGGCAGACAGTGCTACAGCTCCAAACAAAAGAGGGACTTGTGAAAACGAAAGCCATCCCCATTAGAAGAGGAATATTCCAGGGAGACACGCTCTCTCCACTCCTGTTCTGCCTGGCACTCACACCTCTAACAGAATTGCTAAATAGAACTGGATGCGGTTACAAATGCTATGGAAAAACAGTCAGCCACCTTCTATATATGGATGACCTAAAATTATATGCAAAAAACGACAAAGAGCTAGAAACACTACTACAGACAGTACACGGCTTTACCAAGGAAATAGAAATGAAATTCGGATTAGAAAAATGTGCCAAAGCAACCCTGAAAAGAGGAAAATTAGTTAAAAGTAGCAATATAACACTAGATAAAGCCAATGAAATAAGAGAACTAGACGAAAGCCAACCATATAAGTATTTAGGAGTCAATGAACTAGATAGGATACAACATACACAAATGAAAGAAAAAATAAAGAAAGAGTACTACAGACGAGTTAGATCAATACTAAAAACAGAGCTCAATGCTAAAAGCAAGATAATGGGTATCAACACTTTAGCTGTCCCAGTTATAAGCTACAGCTACAACATCCTTAACTGGACACTAAACGAACTATGTAAAATAGACAGGAAAACAAGAAAAATAATGACAGGATATAGGATGCACCACCCAAAATCTGACATAGAAAGGCTATATATACAACGCACAGAAGGTGGAAGGGGTCTTATACAGCTAGAAAACTATTATAAAATAACCACCATAGGACTGCAAAAATACCTACTCCAGAAGCAAGGGAAACTAATACAAATAGCCACAAAACACGAGCAAAACAAAAAACTGTTTTCAGTATTTAAGGAAGCTGACAAATACAAACAAGAAATCAATCTACCTAACAAATACGAAGAAGAAGAAGAAGAAACAACAAAAGCTATAAAACAAATGAAATCCAAACTAAAACTAGAACAGCAACGGACCATGATAAAACGATGGCAAGAAAAGCCCCTACATGGTAAATACTGGGCTAAACTAAATGCGAAAGAAATAGACAGAGAAAAATCCCAGCGATGGCTGAGAAGCTCAGGACTCAAAGCAGAGACTGAAGGATTTTTAATTGCTGCACAAGACCAAAGCCTCCCCACCAGAAATTACCAAAAACACATAATGAAAAGAAATATAACAAGTAACTGTAGAATATGTGGAGATCGACAAGAAACAATAAATCATATTATCTCTGGCTGCCCAGTCCTGGCTAAGAAGGAATATATTCACAGACACGACAGAGCTGGGACCTATATACACTGGAAGCTATGCCAACATTATGGAATAGCAACAGAAAAAAGATGGTATAAACACACGCCAGAAAAGGTCACAGAAAACGAGAAAGCAACCATACTCTGGGATATGCCAATACACACAGATAGAGAAATTAAGGCAAATAGACCAGATATAGTTGTCAAAGATCATGAAGGAAAAAAATGCCTTCTAATTGATGTTTCAATACCAGCAGATGACAACGTTTCTCTAAAAGAAATGGAAAAACTTTCAAAATACAAAGACCTGGAAATAGAGATAACTCGAATGTGGAATCTAAAAACAGAAACAATTCCTATCATAGTAGGTGCCTTAGGTATAATAAAAAAATATTCAGACAAATACATAACAAAAACACCAGGACTTACAAATATATATAACATACAGAAAATTGCACTACTGGGTACTGCACACATTCTACGCAAAACACTTTCAATACAGTAAACATAAGAGCACCACAGCAAACCACAGCACATACCCAAGGCGCACAGAGCTGCGCTCGGTAGTGAAGTGAAAGCACGTTATAAAAATAAAACTACTGAATAATAATAATAATAATAATAATAATAATAATAATAATAATAATAATAATAATAATAATAATAATAATAATAATAATAATAAGAAGAAGAAGAAGAAGAAGAAGAAGAAGAAGAAGAAGAAGAAGAAGAAGAAGAAGAAGAAGAAGAACAGTGATGGTGATGATGGTGATGATAATGATTTCATAATCATACTAAAAATAATTCATAATACTGAATAGAAGAACTGTGTTGATAATTTCAAGAAAAAACACACATATCTTCAAGATTTCATTCGATTTTCCCAATATATTAGAAATTGTATATCCGTAATTGGTTAAATTTAGAAAAGGTTTTTGTGCTTCAGTGAAAAATCTAATCGGGCATTTGCTAATTTAAAATAGGAGCTTCGTTTTGGTATTTGATCAGAGTAAACTGTTTGTCATAGATGATTTAATAGCAATAACAGATCGGTAGCTAATACTGATTAAAACTTTTTCTATAGAAATATTAGATAAAATAGCCTGAAGACAGTACATATATATGGATATTTGTACATGCATATATATATATATATATATATATATATATATATATATGCATGAATGAATGTATGCATTTAAACATATATTTTTGTGTGTTAGTCTATGTATGTCTGTATATATAGGTATATATGCGTGTCTATACACGTATATATATGTATACCTATCTATATATATATGTATATACACACACACACAGAGAGTGCGGTGTAGTTATTGTCGTCTAAATTATGCAAAAATGAAAATATCAGACATCTCATTTTAACAGATATATTTACCAAAGTTACATAAGAATATCTTTAAATGCTAAAGAGTAAATTTATTCAATAAAATCGCTATTGGCTTTACCACGGCTTCCAGACTA